>NC_050598.1:30699051-30709051 GCF_013368585.1 Megalops cyprinoides | reverse complement strand
GCCTTTCAGTCACACTTTGATACAGACGCTTTCGGCCTCACTCTGATACATCACTGTCACACAGGGACACTTTCAGCCTCACTCTGACACATCACTGTCACACAGGGACACTTTCAGCCTCACTCTGACATATCACTGTCACACAGACACGCTTTCAGCCTCACTCTGACACATCACTGTCACACAGACACACTTTCAGCCTCACTCTGACACATCACTGTCACACAGACACACTTTCAGCCTCACTCTGACATATCACTGTCACACAGACACACTTTCAGCCTCACTCTGACATATCACTGTCACACAGGGACACTTTCAGCCTCACTCTGACACATCACTGTCACACAGACACACTTTCAGCCTCACTCTGATACATCACTGTCACACAGGGACACTTTCAGCCTCACTCTGATACATCACTGTCACACAGACACACTTTCAGCCTCACTCTGATACATCACTGTCACACAGACACACTTTCAGCCTCACTCTGACACATCACTGTCACACAGGGACACTTTCAGCCTCACTCTGACACATCACTGTCACACAGACACACTTTCAGCCTCACTCTGACACATCACTGTCACACAGACACACTTTCAGACTCACTCTGACACATCACTGTCACACAGACACACTTTCAGCCTCACTCTGACACATCACTGTCACACAGACACACTTTCAGCCTCACTCTGACATATCACTGTCACACAGACACACTTTCAGCCTCACTCTGACACATCACTGTCACACAGACACACTTTCAGCCTCACTCTGACATATCACTGTCACACAGACACACTTTCAGCCTCACTCTGATACATCACTGTCACACAGGGACACTTTCAGCCTCACTCTGACACATCACTGTCACACAGACACACTTTCAGCCTCACTCTGATACATCACTGTCACACAGGGACACTTTCAGCCTCACTCTGATACATCACTGTCACACAGACACACTTTCAGCCTCACTCTGACACATCACTGTCACACAGACACACTTTCAGCCTCACTCTGACACATCACTGTCACACAGACACACTTTCAGCCTCACTCTGACACATCACTGTCACACAGACACACTTTCAGACTCACTCTGACGTGTCACTGTCACACTGTATGTGTCTGCCCTCAGGTTCAGAGCGCTCTCTCAGATGCAGCCAGAAAGGACAAAGTCCTAGAGACGCCCGACTCCATGTTCAACTACTTGATTGAGAGAGTGAGGAATAACCTGCACATTGTGCTGTGCATGAGCCCTGTGGGAGACCCCTTCAGGTACACACACACACTCACACACACACGCACAATACACACACACTCACACACACTCACAATACACACAGGCACCACACACTCTCAGACTGCACACCTGTATCATACCTGGCCAAACACATATGGGAACGGTAAACTGTTGTTGTATCAGTCGTGCTGAATTTCTGTTCCCCAGTCCAGCAAATCAATCTTTTTAAAATCAAAGCACATTGAATCATCTGGGCTTTTGGTTTGGTGACTCAGACATGGCTGAACATGAAGGTTTTTCTGAGAGCTGTGAATTGAGACACATATGGCGGCATGAATAGCTCTTGACAGTGTGTACATGCAGGAATCTGCCATGCCTCATTACGCATTTCACGCTGCTGGCCAGGAAAACGCACGCCATTTTATCATCTTATTGGTCACAGTTCGCTTTTCGCTTTCGCTGAGAATTCCTCACAGATGAGATTCACATGTTGGCTGGAGGCTTGTAAGACCTGGGGCCAGTTCTAATTAAAAATGACAGCCAAAAAGACAGCAGCTTAATCAGATGTACAGATTTGCTGATTTGTTCTGCTTGTTTACAAAGATGCAGCAGTGTTGGCAGTCACCATTATTGGCCTGTATGCCTCTCTTCATGCAGGTAGACCTACAGTATCTATCACTCTTCTTACCTCTCATAAATACTGCCACTGTCAGTGAGACTGTGGGTGTCAGTCATCACTGCAGCAGCTGGGGCTAAGGAGCTCGTCCAGCGCTGTAGCTGCTGCTCTGGGGTCCGCTGAGCGCTGTATGCAGATGTAGCCACATCCCGGTCCCTTTGGATGTGAGAGCTGACTGTGGCGATGGAGCGATGATGAGCTGTTTTCCTCTCTGCTGACTCTGTTAGCGTGTGATTGGCAGGAACCGGATCCGGCAGTACCCCGCGCTGGTGAACTGCACCACCATCGACTGGTTCTCAGAGTGGCCACGGGACGCCCTGCTGGAGGTGGCGGAGAGATACCTGGACGGGCTGGCACTGGGGGACGTGGAGGGGGTGAGCAGACACCCAACACATTCATATTTACATTTACACACACCATACACACACACTCACATGCCCGCACTCACACTCCCATTCACGCACACACACACACACACACACACACACACACACACACACACACACACACACACACACTCACAGTCTCACACACACACACACTCAGACACACACACTCCCATTCACACACAGATGCTGTACCGTGTACTCTGAGTGTATTTGCCTCTCGCACTGTGCTGGCCCTGCTGTACCCACCCACACACACACATATAGCTAATGTGTGCTCTCTCATTGCATTGGCCTGCAGAGTGAGCCAGAGTCAAACACATTTCTCCCCACAGATCCAGAACAAAGTGGCCAACATCTTCGTAACGATGCACCAGTCTGTGGACCAGTACTCCCAGAAGATGAAGCTGGAGCTGAAGAGACACAACTATGTCACCCCCACAAACTACCTGGAGCTGGTGTCAGGATACAAGAAGTAACCCAACCCCCCCCTTCCCTCCCCACAATGCACTGCTTTCCCTCTCATCCCAAAGTGACTCAGTCCAGCGTCATCATCAGTGAGTGAGCCTCATCACAGCACTCTCTGTCCCTCCCCCCTCCATCTGTCTGTCTTTCTGCACCCCGCTTTCCCTCCGTGCCTGTCTGTCTGTTTGTGTGCCTTTCTGTGTGTGTGTGTGTGTGTGTGTGTGTGTGTGTGTGTGTGTGTGTGTGTGTCCAGGCTCCTGGGGGAGAAGCGCAAGGAGCTGGGAGATCAGGTGACCAAGCTCCGCAACGGTCTGTTTAAGATCGACGACACGCGCACCAAGGTGGAGGCCATGTCGCTGGAGCTGGAGGATGCCAAGAAGAAGGTGGCGGAGTTCCAGAAGGAGTGTGAGGAGTACCTGTGCGTCATCGTGCAGCAGAAGAGAGAGGCCGACGAGCAGCAGAAGGTGACAGGGGCAGGAGCTACCAAAAACACATGAGCGGGTCATTAAGGAGTCCTGTTTACAACATCACAAACCATGTTTGTCTGTGTGTGTGTGTGTGTGTGTGTGTGTGTGTGTGTGTGTGTGTGTGTAGACGGTGAGTGCTAACAGTGAGAAGATCGGTGCGGAGGAGATTAACTGTAAGGCCATGGCAGAGAATGCTCAGAGAGACCTGGACGAGGCTCTGCCCGCGCTGGAGGAGGCCATGAAGGCGAGTCTGGGGACAGGAGGGGCCTTATTCACCACCTGCAGCCTTTCACAGCCCACAGGTGTGCAGTAACTGTGTCTGTGTCTCTCTCCTCCTTCCTCCTCCTTATCTCCCTCTGCTTCCCCCAGGCCCTGGAGTCCCTGAACAAGAAGGACATGACGGAGATCAAGTCATACGGCCGCCCCCCCGCGCTGGTGGAGACTGTGATGCAGGCCGTCATGATCCTGAGGGGCAACGAGCCCTCGTGGGCGGAGGCCAAGAGACAGCTGGGTGAGAGTGCCGGCTATAAACGGGTAAAAGTGTAGCCTGCTGTATGCAAGTCGCTCTGGGAAAGACTGTCTGCTAAATATTATAATATTTAGCAATAATGTAATGTGATGTGATGAGAAAGAGCAGAGAGGTAGAGGAGAAGAGAGAAGTGGGAAGAGGAGAGGAGAAAGGGGACTGAAAGTTGGAAAGGTGGCAGGGATGGAGGGGAAAAAAGGAAGCTATAAGGAGGCTTAATAACAACATCTGTTCAGATTTGCCCCTGCGGCTTATCCACAGTCCTCTCTGTCTCTCAGGAGAGTCCAACTTCATCAAGCAGCTGGTCAACTTTGACAAGGACAACATTTCGGACCGTGTGCTGAAGAAGATCGGCCACTACTGCGCGCAAGCCGACTTCCAGCCTGAGATCATCGGCCGCGTGTCACTGGCGGCCAAGTCGCTCTGCATGTGGGTGCGGGCCATGGAGGTCAGAACCAGCGCGTCTGTCAGCCTGGGAACACACTCACACAGCCACCTCCATCAACCCTGCACTCACTGAAGTGTGTGTGTGTGTGTGTGTGCGTGTGTGTATGTGTGTATGGGTGTGTGTATGGGTGTGTGTATGGGTGTGTGTGTGTGTGTGTGTATGGGTGTGTGCGTGTGTATGGGTGTGTGTGTGTGTGTGCTTGTGTGTGTGCGCGTGCATGTGCGCGTGCGCGTGTGTGTGTGTGTGCGTGTGTGTGTGTGTGTGTGTGTGCGTGTGTGTGTGTGTGTGTATGGGTGTATGTGTGTGTGTGTGTGTATGGGTGTGTGTGTGTGTGTGTGTGTGTGTGTGCGTGTGTTGCAGGTGTACGGGAGGATCTATCGGGTGGTGGAGCCGAAGCGAGCTCGGCTGCATGGAGCCATGTCTCAGCTGGCAGAGAAGCAGGCGGCTCTGGCAGAGTCCCAGGCCAAACTCAAAGAGGTGAGAGTGTGTAACACGCAGAGACCATACTGTGTGTGGGTATGTGTGTGTGAGGTAGACAGGTTGAAAGGGGGGAGAGTTTGCTTGGATGGGTGTGTAACAGAGAAATGCTAACGTGTGTGTGTGTGTGTGTGTGTGTGTGTGTGTCAGGTGGGGGATAAACTGGAGCTGCTGAAGAGAGAGTATGATGAGAAGCTGGTTCAGAAGGAGGACCTGCGCAAGAGGTCAGAGGACATGGAGCTGAAACTGGACCGGGCCGCCAAGCTGGTGACAGGGCTGGCGGGAGAGAGGGTCCGCTGGGAGGAGACGGTCAAGGTGCCTGCTGCCACGCCCACCTCACACACCTGACAGCTAACTACCACACACACCTCACACATCTGACAACTAACTACCACACACACCTCACACATCTGACAACTAACTACCACACACACCTTACACAAACGGCCACCTACAGTTCCACACCCACCTCACACACCTGACATCTAACTATCACGCCCACCTCACACACCTAACACATCTAACTACCACACACACCTTACACAAACGGCCACCTACAGTTCCACACCCACCTCACACACCTAACACATCTAACTACCACACACACCTTAAAAAAACGGCCACCTACAGTTCCACACCCACCTCACACACCTGACAACTAACTACCACACACACCTTACACAAACGGCCACCTACAGTTCCACACTCACCTCACACACCTGACATCTAACTACCACACACACCTTAAAAAAACGGCCACCTACAATTTATCCATACCGATCTACACCTGCCTACATCTCAGAGCTCTTACACACCTGAACACCTACGATGCTTTGCACACCTGCTTACCTGTCTGACTGGTGTGTGTGTGGCAGGGTCTGGACGAGGACATGGGTTTCCTGGTGGGAGACTGCCTGCTGGCGGCTGCCTTCCTGTCCTACATGGGCCCCTTCCTGTCCAACTACCGAGACGAGATTGTGGCCAACATCTGGATGAAGCAGGTCTGCCTTCTGCCTTCTGCCTTCTGCATCGCCTCTAATCCTCCCTCTTTCTAAGTCAAATCCAGCCAGGATTTATGAGGATTCATTTATGCCAGCCTCGTCACACTTTCACACACTGCACAGCCATTGGTGCCCCTTCCCGTTAGGACTGGCTATTTTTGTGGGACAGTCATTTGTCCAGGTTGTGGAGGGGTAGCTTAATTACTGCAGAATTGCCAGCTGGTCCTCAATGTGTGTCTGTGTGTGTGTGTGTGTGTGTGTGTGTGTGTGTGTGTGTGTGTGTGTGTGTGTGTGTGTGTGTGTGTCTCTGTGTGTGTGTGTGTGTGTGTGTATGCGTGTGTGTGTGTATGCGTGTGTGTGTGTGTGTGTGTGTGTGTGTATGCGTGTGTGTGTATATGCGTGTGTGTGTGTGTGTATATGCGTGTGTGTGTGTGTGTCTGTGTGTGTGTGTGTGTGTGTCTGTGTGTGTGTGTGTGTGTGTGTGTGTGTGTGTGTGTGTGTCTGTGTGTGTGTGTGTGTGTCTGTGTGTGTGTGTGTGTGTGTGTGTGTGTGTGTGTGTGTGTGTGTCTGTGTGTGTGTGTGTGTGTGTGTGTGTGTGTGTGTGTGTGTGTGTCTGTGTGTGTCTGTGTGTGTATGTGTGTGTCTGTGTGTGTCTGTGTGTGTGTGTCTGTGTGTGTGTGTCTGTGTGTGTGTGTGTGTGTGTGTCTGTCAGATCCGCGAGTTGCAGGTGCCCTGCTCCCCTGCTTTCAGCTTCGCTACCTTCCTGTCCAAACCCACCGCCGTCCGCAGCTGGAACATCCAGGGCCTCCCGTCCGACGCCTTCTCCACCGAGAACGGCGTCATCGTCACCCGCGGCAACAGGTCAGACACGGTGCTCCGAGCTGGCGGTGTGACCCGCTCGCTGCTGATAGCGCAGGGTCATCCTCACAGGCAGGATTAATGTGTTTATGTTAAGGAGGCTGTTGGGATGCAGGATTAAAAATGAGCATGCAGTCTTACACAGGCCCGCAGGTACAGAGGATGGTGATGTAACAGGCGGTGTGCTCTGAACCCGACACAAACAAAAACAGCGGTGCAAAGAGGAAGAAACCCACAGTCTGCAAAAATTGAATTCTCAGTTGGTATCAGGGGGCTTGGAACAGTGTTTTTTGTGTCCGACCTGTCTCCGATCTGTTGAATACCAGACAGTGAGGAGATGTTTGGCTAATGTGTGGTCATGTCGTGGGGCCTGACAGCAATCAAGTCTGCTTTGTGTTTTAGTTTCATTGTCCTGATATTAAAAATAAGAGTTCTGGGTTTCATTTCGCAGTTTAGTTGACACTGATCTGTGTTTTGTTAGCAGAGCTGGTCTGAGCATGTGAATATGGGTTATTGGGTCAGCAGCTTGGCAAACTTGGCAGACTCTTTTTGGGGTTTAGTACTTTCAAGGTTTGTTTTTCATGTTTTAAACTGTAGTGTGTCTTTGAGACTTGGATCTCAGAGCCCTTTCTCATACTCTACGGCACCTGATTTCTAGCCTATTGCTGTCTGAAGTTCTGTGTTACTTTGGTGTGAAAGAGATGTGAGAAATGCATTTGGTTTCAGCAATTTCAAATAAGAAATTTGTCTGGCTAAAAGCTACTCATTTGCTGCCTTAGATATGCATGACATGGTTTCTGTGTTTCACTACAATACACCACTCACATACTGTAGTTCCTGCCAGAATTGAGCTCATTGAAGGCAGATTGATTATTTATTCGCACAATGAGACTGCAGAACCCCAGAAACAGGGGGACGGCAGCCAAACTGCTGCTCTGAGCCCATTGTGCTCCGTGCGTCTGGCCCAGCGTGAGATTGCTGGGTCTCACTCTACCCCTGCTCAGCCAATGCTAAATGTCAGGTACTGTGTGTAGCTACCGATACTTGTTTATTCATCACCGAATAGCTAAAAAATGATAAACACAGTACTGGCTATTCTAACAGCTGTTTATTTTATTTTGGCTTGAATCCTTGTGTTTTAACATTAATAGAAAAGTAGAACTCTGGGAGCTTCTTCTTAGAGATTCAATAAAGGATTACAGGCATCACTCACTCCCTGTTATGAGTGAAGAGGACTGCAGTACCTTCTGTCCAGAGTGCATTTGCTAACACACCCCGTCCTCAGGAGGGGGTGCGGAATGCCTCCTATTTGTTCTGGTTTCACATTAACCCCAGTGTTCTCACTCTGGGTACAAGCAATCAAGCATTCGAACGCTGTGTGCATTTGCAAAAGTTCTCTCAGATGCATCCATCAATTTAGCACTCCTTTTGTGGGTGCTTGCTATCAATGGGATCTGGCCTAATTCTTCCCTACATGCATTATTTGGAGTCTTCTTTGAACTTCTCTCTCTTTCTCCCTCCCTCGCTCCTAAGATGGCCTCTAATGGTAGACCCTCAAGGACAGGCACTGAAGTGGATCAAGAACATGGAGACAGAGAGAGTGAGTGATTTACATATTTACCTCTCTCCGCAGACTCAAGGCGTGCTAGCTTTAACACTTCTCTCTCCCTGCCTCTGTAGCTCCCTCTCTCTCCCTCTGTATGTCTCACACGCTGTCAGCCACGCTCACTCTTTTCAGGCCTTTTTACATGTGTTTTATGTAGATCATTTCAGTTTACTTCATATTGTCTCTGTTCAAAAAGCTGCAGCACCTCATGAATAACAATATACTCTACAGGTACGTTTACCCACACTGTGACAAAGACAGAAAACCACCTTATGTTTATTTTTTCATTGTGATTCGCTGAGTCAAAAAGTTTTCCTCTCTCGCTTAGAGCTCGCCAGTTTCATGATTTCTTTGTGTCTCGGTTTCTGCAGTGCTTTCTCCTGTGCTCTCTTTCACTCGTCTGAATTCCGGCTCTGTGGAGGTGGCAGTGATGGGCTGCGGGCAGTGGAGCTCTCAGCTGCTCTGATAGGCTGTGGGTGGAAGGGTGCACTGAGGGACAGTGTTTGTCTCCCGGGTTTCTCAGGGCCTGAAGGTGATCGACCTGCAGATGCCGGACTTCCTGCGCACGCTGGAGAACGCCGTGCAATTCGGCTCGCCAGTGCTGCTGCAGAATGTGCAGGAGGAGCTGGACCCCTCACTGGCGCCCATCCTCAACAAGTCCCTCAAACGCGTCGGTGAGCTGCTGCCCCACGCCCCTCTGACCCTGAACACCGACACCCATAAACCAACTCCAGTGCCTGACCTCTGACCCTGAACACCGACACCCCTAACCCAACTCCAGTGCCTGACCTCTGACCCTGAACACCGACACCCCTAACCCAACTCCAGTGCCTGACCTCTGACCCTGAACACCGACACCCCTAACCCAACCCCAGTGCCTGACCTCTTACCCTGAACACCGACACCCCTAACCCAACCCCAGTGCCTGACCTCTTACCCTGAACACTGACACCCCTAAAACTACCCTACTGCCTGACCTCTGACCCTGAAAATCGACACCCCTAACCCAACCCCAGTGCCTGACCTCTTACCCTGAATACTCACCTGTAACCCAAGCCTACTGCCTGACCTCTGACCCCTGTCTTACCTGTGCTGCAGGTGGGCGTCTGTTGATGAAGCTGGGAGATAAAGAGGTGGAGTACAGCCCAGAGTTCCGCTTTTACATCACCACCAAGCTGTCCAACCCCCACTACACCCCAGAGATCTCCACCAAGACCACCATTGTCAACTTCGCTGTCAAGGAGCAGGTCAGTGTGTTAATAGGGCCGCTGTGCTACTGGAGGAAGAGGCTTTCTAGCAGGTTGAGTCTCAAGTCACTAGTAATCAAGGCGAAGTCCAAGTCACCAGTACTCAAATTCATGTTCAGAAGTTAATAATGGAAAAAAAAAATCATTATTATGGAAAAAACAATATTGTGTGTGTGTGTATCTGTGTCTGTGTGAATCTGTGCCTGTATGCGTGTGTGCCTGTGTGTGTGTGTGCGCGCATGTGTGTGTGTGTGTGTGCGTGCGTGCGTGTGTGTGTGTGTGCGCGTGCGTGCGTGTGTGTGTGTGTGTGTGTGTGTGTGTGTGTGTGTCGCAGGGTCTGGAAGCCCAGCTTCTCGGGATTGTAGTGAGGAAGGAGCGTCCTGATCTGGAGGAGCAGAAGGACTCGCTGGTGATGAACATCGCCTCAGGCAAGAAGAAACTTCAGGAGCTGGAGGACGAGATTCTCAGGTACACAACTAACCTGGCACAGTGTAACCAAGTACCAGGCCTGTGAGACACAGCTAACCTGGCACAGTGTAACCAAGTACCAGGCCTGTGAGACACAGCTAACCTGGCACAGCGTAACCAGGT
>NC_050598.1:30634051-30696551 GCF_013368585.1 Megalops cyprinoides | reverse complement strand
AAAGTATATTTTTTCAACCAACCCATATTACATACCTACAATGATAGTACAACTTGACTAAGTATGGCATAGGAGAACTAGCAGTCTGTTACTTTGGCAAGATGCAAAGTGATCTTGGCTGCTTCATACGTAGGCTTTTTGTGATGGGTCGTTTTGTCTTTATCTCTCTGGTTGGGTGCACACACAGCACATATGGCCTTTTGAGTGGTTATCGCTTCTGTTGCATTATTTAATTAAAGGGGCTACATTAGATGCAGGTCAAGTCAGAGTAGATTTGATACCAGCAATCATTTAATAAGATTTCTAATCTGCTGCTCTCACAGTTATTTGAAATGCATTGGTCCCAGTCATGGTCTTAACACTCCATTGCTGATATTAGTGCTGTAGAAAATGTGCATCTGTCTGGATATAAGTGTGGTATGCTGTTCTGTTTAAAGGAATTCAGTGGGAGGTCCTCAAACACCGTCTTACTTAAATGTAGGTGGATCTGTATGTTAAATACATTAAATTCTCTCTCTCCCGCTCTGTCCCTCTCTCCCCTTCTCTCACCCCCTTTCCCCCCCTCCTCTCCCTCCCCCCCCCCTTTCTCTCCCTCTCTCTCTCTCCCTCTCCCTCTCTCCCCCTCTCTTTCCCTCTCCCCCCCTCCCTCTCCTTCTCTCTTTCCCTCTCTCCCTCCCTCCCTCTCCTTCTCTCTTTCCCTCTCTCCCTCCCTCCCTCTCTGTCTCTCCTCAGGTGAGTGGGAGAACAGCTGTAACGAGCTGCAGCGCATGCTGATGGTGCGCTCTCTCCGGCAGGATCGGGTCTCCTTCTGCGTCACCTCCTTCATCGTCAACAACCTGGGTGCCCGCTTCGTGGAGCCGCCTGTCCTCGACATGAAGGCCGTGAGTCTGCCGGCCAATCGTGTGCCAACGGCCAAATTGTCAGCCAATTCCAAACCACCGGCCAAACTCTTAGCCAATCCCGTGCCACCGGCCAAACTTTTAGCCAATCTTATGCCACCGACCAAACTGCCAGCCACCATGGCTCCCTGATTGTGACAGCGGTGTGTGTGAGAGAGCTGTGAGAGGCTTCGGTGGTCTATCCGGTCACTGCAGACCGCTGTGATACCCTCAGACCAAAGGCACTGTGTAAACCCTGAACCGACTGTAAATGGTTCAAACTGCGTCCCCTGACTCACCTCCAAGTGAGAGTCTCTGTTCCCCCTCCAGCTGAACGAGCTCATTGTACCTGTGGTATGATGTATTATTTCGGTGAGCTGGCTGACAGCTAAGGCTCTGGCCTGCGGCCCCTGTGTCCCTCTCCCCAGGTGGTGGAGGACTCGACCACCAGGACGCCGCTGATCTTTGTCCTGTCCCCGGGCGTGGACCCCACAGGCGCGCTGCTGCACCTGGCGGACAGCTCGGGAATGGGCCATCGCTTCCACGCCCTGTCCCTGGGGCAGGGCCAGGCCCCCATCGCCACGCGCATGATCAAAGAGGGGGTGAAAAACGGTGCGATTCCACCCGCCTCACCGCTCACCTGTCCCCGCTCTGACACCGTGTCCTTCTCTCCTTCCCTCTTTCTCTCTGTCTACCCTTCCTCTCCCCCGCTCATAAGTGTAAATACATTAAGATAACAATAATGGCGACAATAATGAACATACGTCCCATACATTCTTTGCGCACTTACAGCAGCGCTGTGCGAAATCTGAGCAGCTCTCTCCTTGTGTGTCTCAGGTGACTGGGTGTTCCTGGCTAACTGCCACCTGTCCCTGTCCTGGATGCCGCAGCTGGATAAGCTGGTGGAGCAGCTGCAGGTGGAGGAGCCGCATGCAGACTTCCGGCTGTGGCTCAGCTCCTCCCCCCACCCCGATTTCCCCATCGCCATCCTGCAGGCCGGCATCAAGATGACCACCGAGCCGCCCAAGGTGCGAGACACACTGTACACTCTCACACACACTACACACACTCACACACACCACACACTCTCTCACACACATCACACACTCTCACACACACTACACACTCTCTCACACACACCACACACTCTCACACACACTACACCCTATACACTATACACACAGTATACACTATACACACACACCACACACTCTCACACACACCACACCCTATACACTATACACACAATATACACTATACACACACACTATACACTCTTCACACACAGTACACACTACACACTCTCTCACACACACCACACACTCTCACACACACTACACCCTATACACTATACACACAGTATACACTATACACACACACCACACACTCTCACACACACCACACCCTATACACTATACACACAATATACACTATACACACACACTATACACTCTTCACACACAGTACACACTATACACACACTGTACACTCACACACGCACACAGTACACTCACATATACACTGTACACTATAAACACTATACACTCACACACACTATACACACTGTACATACACTATACACTCACACACACTGTATACTATACACACACTGTAGGCACACACACAGCGTATACTCCAACACACACTGTACACTCCCGCTCACACTATACACTACACAGTACACTACAGACGCCTACAGTGCCAGTGTTAGACTCTGTGTGGTGCCTTGTGTTTGGTGTTGCTGTGCTGCACCTGCTCTGTCTGACACCTCTCTGCCCCTCCCCCCCGTGCCTCTCGGGGTGTGTCTCTGGCTCCACCTGCAGGGCGTGAAGTCCAACATGAAGCGGCTGTACCAGCTGGTGACGGAGTCTCAGTTCAGCCGCTGCTCCCGGCCGTCGCTGTACCGCAAGCTGCTCTTCTCCCTCTGCTTCTTCCACAGCATCCTGCTGGAGAGGAAGAAGTTCCTGCAGCTGGGCTGGAACATCGTCTACGGCTTCAACGACTCCGACTTCGAGGTGCTGGGATGGGGGGAGCGCGGGGAGCTACTCTGAGCTGTGGCAGCTGTGTGCCCACATGAGGACCTGTTTCCCTTTGATCCCGTGAAAGCAGGGCCTCTGCCCACAGACGCTAACTCTCTGCGCTGATACAGGTGAGCGAGAACCTGACGAGTCTCTACCTGGACGAGTACGAGGAGGTGCCCTGGGACGCGCTCAAGTACCTGATCGCTGGGGTCAACTACGGGGGTCACGTGACAGACGACTGGGACCGGAGGCTGCTCACCACCTACATCAACGACTACTTCTGCGAGAAGGCTGTGACCGTTCCCTTCTACAAGTGAGGAAGCACATACACGCAGTAACCCACTTACACTCATTCACATGCGCAGACACACACAGGCACACTGAAACATCGGTGTCACTCTGCAGCAGAAGAGTACCCTCAGTGCCACGCTGCATCACTCACTCGCTGCCTCAGTGCCTGTGAAGCTCCTGTGGCCGAAAGTATGTGAGCACCACCATGTGGTCATTACTGTTATTACAACTATGGCTTTTTTTCTAACGCACATATAGGGTACTGAGTTTTCAGTCTTATTTTTAATTTTGAACACTGAAATGGAACACAATGGAATTTAAACACTAACACATCTGTCCTAAAGTAATGTTATGTCCTTAAAATGTCATTGCTATGTCCTGTCTATGTAACTCTTACTTGTATTTGGGGCAGCAGTGTAGCATAGTGGTTAAGGAGGACTCATAATCAAAAGGTTGCTGGTCCGAATCCCCATGGGGGCACTGCTGTGGGTACTTCACCCACAATTGCTCCAGTAAATATCCAGCTGTATAAATGTAACATTGTAAAAAATGTAATTGATGTAAGTCGATCTGGGTAAGAGCATCTGCTAAATGCCAATAATGTAATGTAATATTTGCTGGTTTAGTCCCTATAGTTACTATGGTTGTGCTCCACTGTAACGCCTGTGCTGCAGGCTGTCGTCTCTGTCCACCTACTACATCCCGCGAGACGGCCCCCAGTCTGTGTACCAGGACTACATCAACTCGCTGCCCAACATGGAGCACCCGGAGGTGTTCGGCCAGCACCCCAACGCGGACATCGCCAGCCAGATCGCCGAGACCCGCACGCTCTTCGACACCCTGCTGTCTCTGCAGCCCCAGGTCACCAGCGCTGCAGCCACCGGCGCCGGGCCCAGCCGCGAGGACAAGGTCAGGGCGCGCTGCATGTGCTGTGTGTGTGCGTAGGTTTGCTTGTGTTGTGTATGTGTTATCTTGTTCATATTGTGTGTGTGTATGTGTGTATGTATGTGTGCATGGGCTTTCTTGTGTTGTGTATGTGTTTGTGTATGTATAGTCTTGTTTGAATGGTGAGAAGGTGTGTGTGTGTGTTTGTGTGTGTATAGGCTTGTTTGAATGGTGAGAAGGTGTGTGTGTGTGTGTTTGTGTGTGTATAGGCTTGCTTGAATAGTGGGAAGGTGTGTGTGTGCATGTGTGTATGTATGTATGCATGGGCTTTCTTGTGTTGTGTATATGTGTGTGTGTGTGTGTGTGTGTGTGTGTGTGTGTGTGTGTGTGTGTGTGTGTGTGTGTGTACATGTGTGTATGTATGTGTGCATGGGCTTTCTTGTGTTGTGTATATGTGTGTGTGTGTGTATAGGCTTGTTTCAATGGTGAGAAGATGTGTGTGTGTTTGTGTGTATAGGCTTGTTTGAATGGTGGGAAGGTGTGTGTGTGTGTGGGTTGCTGGACTCACTCCTGCTGTCTCCAGGTGTTGGAGCTCTCTGCAGACGTGCGGCAGAAGATGCCAGCTCAGATAGATTATGAGGGCACCAGGCAGCTGCTGCAGGATGACCCCTCACCTCTCAACGTAGTGCTGCTGCAGGAGATCCAGAGATACAACGCTCTACTGCACACCATCAAGTGAGTGTGCATGTGTGTGCGTGTGTGTGCGTGTGTGTGTGTGTGTGTGTGCGTGTGTGTGCGTGCGTGCATGTGTGTGTGTGCGTGCGTGCATGTGTGTGGTTGCGTAGCAGGATGCCGGGTGAACACTGACCATAAAAGTGTGTTTTGTGTTTGTGTGTGTGCATGTATAAATCATTCCCATTTAGCGTAAATATAACAGTAAATCTGAGTGCATTTTGTCGTTTGTGTGTGTGTGTGTATGCTTAGTTCCTCCCTGTTGGAGCTGGAGAAGGGGATCCAGGGGCTGGTGGTGATGTCCAGTAATCTGGAAGAGACGTTCCACTGCATTTACGATGCCCGCGTGCCACCTCTGTGGGAGAAGGTGAGTGTTACTGTAACTCAGTAAATCTCACCGCAGGAACGGCGGCCATCTTTCCTGATGGACCTCAGTGTTACAGAGCAATGAGGGGGGGTACCTGTCTGTCAGGACGCTCCTACTGCAGAGCTCACAGCTGTGACCGCACGAGCTCTCCCGGGCTGGACCCTGACCCCATTACAGGAGACGGATGCTCGTTACGGGGAATGGCAGCCAGAATGAGGACATTCAGAGAGACCGCATCATCTGTGTGTGTGTGTGTGTGTGTGTGTGTGTGTGTGTGTGTGTGCGTGTGTGTGTGTGTGTGTGTGTGTGTGTGTGCGTGTGTGTGTGTGTGTCTGTGTGTGTGTGTGTGTGTGTGTGTGTGTGCGTGTGTGTGTGTGTGTGTGTGTGTGTGTGTGTGTGTTTTGCGCAATGCGGTGGTCAGGTGGACTGTGTGGGCCCCGGTGACTAAACCAAGACAGCGGCTTCATGTAATTGCTCCCTAATAAACAGAGTAAACCAGCGTAGCTGTGCGCCAATTACATTTATGAAGCGGAGGGAGACGGGGGGCTGCAGCAGACGTCTTTCACCCGGAGAGAGCCATCAGCTGCCATTAAAGCCCCTGATCCAGCTGCTCCTCCAGCTCCTTCCCTCGTCTCATTACGGCCGCTCCCCATTTTCCCAAACAGCCCTCTTCTCCCAGGAGCTCAAAAAAACAATAACGACGCAGAACACAATGTACTCTTCCACGCATGCTTCCTTTCGGGCTGGATTCAGATATCAGTCAGTCACTATTTATGGATAACACTTTGCCTCAGCCTCTTCGTAGTCATAAAAGACCTGTATCTGTTCCATGGAGAGACGTGGAGACGCATAGTAGATGTGCAGGTCTTAATGCTGCGGGACTGCAGAGATGCTGCTCACGCTCCTCGGTAACCTCGGTAACTGCCACATTTAACACTGCCTGATTTTGTCTCTGGTTTACCTCACAGCCCTACAGTGCATGTTTTATGAGGTGGTGTCCCCTCCCTGTCAGATGCTGTCCTGACAGGTTTCCTTGCAGGGCTGCTTTGCTGTTGGATGGTGGTGGGACTATGGTGAATGAGAGAATGGCAGGAGATCAGTGTCTGTAAAAATGGGTCATTGGGTGCTCACGCTGTCCTGGGCCTCCCTAGGCGTACCCCTCCCTGAAGCCGCTGGCCTCGTGGACGCGTGACCTGTGCCAGCGTGTGGAGCAGTTTGCTCGCTGGGCGGAGACGGCGCGCCCCCCCACCCTCTTCTGGCTGTCCGGCTTCACCTTCCCCACTGGCTTCCTTACCGCGGTGTTGCAGGCTGCTGCTCGCCAGCACAATGTGAGCACAGAGCCACACCCCCGCTGCACTGAACATGCTCACAGAACTGCACACACTGCACTGAGCATGCTCACAGAACCATGTACACACTGCACTGAGCATGCTCACAGAACTGCACACACTGCACTGAGCATGCTCACAGAACCATGTACACACTGCACTGAGCATGCTCACAGAACTGCACACACTGCACTGAGCATGCTCACAGAACCATGTACACACTGCACTGAGCATGCTCACAGACCCATGTACACACTGCACTGAGCATGCTCACAGAACTGCACACACTGCACTGAGCATGCTCACAGAACCATGTACACACTGCACTGAGCATGCTCACAGAACCATGTACACGCTGCACTGAGCATGCTCACAGAACCACACACACGCTGCACTGAGCATGCTCACAGAACCATACCCACGCTGCACTGAGCATGCTCACAGAACCACACACACGCTGCACTGAGCATGCTCACAGAACCATACACACGCTGCACTGAGCATGCTCACAGAACCACACACACACTGCACTGAGCATGCTCACAGAACTGCACACACTGCACTGAGCATGCTCACAGAACCATGTACACACTGCACTGAGCATGCTCACAGAACTGCACACGCTGCACTGAGCATGCTCACAGAACTGCACACACTGCACTGAGCATGCTCACAGAACCATGTACACGCTGCACTGAGCATGCTGACAGAACTGCACACACGCTGCACTGAGCATGCTCACAGAACCACACACACACTGCACTGAGCATGCTCACAGAACCACACACACGCTGCACTGAGCATGCTCACAGAACCATACCCACGCTGCATTGAGCATGCTGACAGAACTGCACACACACTGCACTGAGCATGCTCACAGACCCATGTACACGCTTCACTGAGCATGCTCACAGAACCACACACACTGCACTGAGCATGCTCACAGAACCATGTACACACTGCACTGAGCATGCTCACAGAACTGCACACGCTGCACTGAGCATGCTCACAGAACTGCACACACTGCACTAAGCATGCTCACAGAACCATGTACACACTGCACTGAGCATGCTCACAGAACCATACCCACGCTGCACTGAGCATGCTCACAGAACTGCACACACTGCACTGAGCATGCTCACAGAACCATGTACACACTGCACTGAGCATGCTCACAGAACCATACCCACGCTGCACTGAGCATGCTCACAGAACTGCACACACTGCACTGAGCATGCTCACAGAACCATGTACACACTGCACTGAGCATGCTCACAGAACTGCACACGCTGCACTGAGCATGCTCACAGAACTGCACACACTGCACTGAGCATGCTCACAGAACCATGTACACACTGCACTGAGCATGCTCACAGAACTGCACACACTGCACTGAGCATGCTCACAGAACCATGTACACACTGCACTGAGCATGCTCACAGACCCATACCCACGCTGCACTGAGCATGCTCACAGAACTGCAAACACTGCACTGAGCATGCTCACAGAACCATGTACACACTGCACTGAGCATGCTCACAGACCCATGTACACACTGCACTGAGCATGCTCACAGAAGCATGTACACACTGCACTGAGCATGCTCACAGAACTGCACACACTGCACTGAGCATGCTCACAGAACCATGTACACACTGCACTGAGCATGCTCACAGAACCACAGTCATTCTGTCATTCACACTCACAGAATCCACTCTGACACTGATTGAGCATCTGCTACATCCTACTGTGACACTTTTACATTGTATTAATTCAGTGCTATTATAAATCAATAATGTAACACATGAGAACATCACATCAATAATGCTAATATGTAATGTACACTTTACAGGTTTCAGTGGACACTTTGTCCTGGGAGTTTATAGTCTCTACTGTGGATGACAACAACCTTCTGTTCCCACCCAAGGTGAGTTCCAACTCTCATAAATACTTTCATCATTCCATCCCTTTTTCCTTCTCTAGTTTCCCTTCATTCCTGTCTCATATTGGCTCACTGAGTCTCTTTTTACCACTGTCTCCTACTTTATGTTTCTCCTCCATATCCCTTTCTCTCTTTCTCACTCTTTTATCTCTCATTTCTCTTTTCACGTTTCTCCTCCCCTTTCTTCTTCTTCCCTCATTCCCTCTCCCACATCCCTTTCCCTATCCTCTTCCTTCTGCCTCTCCCTATATCTGTTCCTGCTTCTACACTCTCTATCATCACTCTCCTGTCCTTCCCTCTCTCATCAGCTCCATATTCTCCCTCCTTTTATCCCTTTCTCTATGTCTGTCCTCCTCTCCTCACCCCTCACTTCCCCTGTCCCCCTCTGTCCCTCAGGATGGGGTGTTTATCCGGGGCCTGTTCTTGGAGGGGGCTGGCTGGGATAAGAAGAACTCCTGTCTGGTGGAAGCTGAGCCGATGCAGCTGGTTTGCCCCATCCCAACCATCCACTTCAAACCTGTGGAGGCCCGCAAGAAGATGGCAAAGAGTGAGACTCTCCCCTGGCTCTGAGGGCATGGCCTCTCCCTCCCTCTCTCTCTCTTTCTCTCTCTCTCTGACCCCCTTTTCCGCCTTAGAGCTAAAACCAGGCGAGCACAAATGAGAGCCAGAGCTGGCTGACCCGTATTATTAAGCATTATTACTTTTCCAACGTGTCACCCGCACACAGAGCCCTGGTGCATGATGTCACACCGAATGCTGCCATCTGCCAGACTGAAACGGTTTGTGGCAGCCTGTTGTTAAATACTCACTCGTTCAGAATAAGGGGTTTTTAAATTCCTGCACAGTGTAAGATCACCTAGCTGTAATCAGCGTTGCACTTTTTGATGCCTCAGATTAACTATAGGGTGTGTGAGGCTCGGGGGCTTGTGATGTCCGCTGTGTAAAAGTGTTTCTCTTGTCTGCAGGTATGTACTCCTGTCCCTGCTACTATTTCCCTGTGCGTGCGGGAGGGGCTGGACGGCCTTCTTTTGTGGTGGGGGTGGACCTCAAGTCAGGTGCTGTCCCACCTGACCACTGGATTAAGAGGGGGACTGCTCTCCTCATGAGCCTCGATCACTAGGGTTAAACACAGAAGAACACACACACACACACACACTGTAAACTACTCAGGTAATCTTAAATGAAATGGAAAGTAGTGTGTAGAATTCTGTTTTACACTGTTTGAATTGTTTAAATTTGTATTCAAAGTGTTAAAGAATATTTTGAAGCCCTAAAGAATGCACTTTTTATCACACAGTGAGCATTGTTCCATTAAAGTAATAAATAATATCTTTATGAATTATATGAAGAAAGTTAAGAATAAAAAAGTTGTTTCTTTTCCATGTCAGTAAGACCAAGTTCTTTGTGGACTCTTGTGTATGAAGCACTTCCTCTCCCTGCCTCTGCTCCTTACAGTGATCCCCCTCCCACCCAACTCCTCCTCTCCCCCCAACCCCTCCTCCCCGCCTCCTCTCCATGGAACTCCACACTCTTTTTTTCTGCAGCCCCTTCCCTCCCCAACACTCTTTTTCCTCAGATGAAAGAAAGGACACTCTTCAAATGCTCCCAACAACCCAGCACATTCCTCCAGAGGTTTCACACACACACAATGTAGAGACTGGCAGAGCTGGACCACACCATTGTCTCTCCTCACTTTACTTACAGTGGTGGCTCATTTCCTCCACTGAATGCCCTCAAGTCCTCTTTATTTCTCTTCTCTTGTGTGGATGAACTGTAATGCATGCATATTTGTGGGTTTACTCTCTGTATATGGGTGTGTGTGTATCTGTGGTTATGCATGTGTGGTTGGTGCAAGTGTAGAAATGTATGTCTTTGGTTGTCTTTGTGTGTGTGTGTGTGTGTTCCAATTTGCATGTTATCACACCGGAAACCACAGGCCTTTGTGATAATAGTCTCCTGATGATTTTTCTCTTATTGCACATTTTCATACGAGTAAAAATTTAAAAAGCACAGGATACACTTTTATCAGTTCTCTGCACTTTTGCTATAATTAAACTGATCTCTGCCGAAATGAAGGATGCAATAGAGTGGAATTACAAGTGGCTGTGGTTCTGGTACACTGCTACACTGTGTAGATTCAGCCACTCTTTTAAACGGAGAAAACAAGGGGAACAGTGCCGGAACAGAATGAGCGGGCCGAGGGAGGGAGGGGGTCTTGCTTCAAGACAGCATTCAGCAGATTGTCTCCTGAATGAAAGACACTTGCCCAGACCTTTAAGGGCCTCTTTATTTGGGCCAGGTCTGTATTCCTGAATTGGTCCTGTCGGGGAGCTCATAGCAACCTGTCCAATTTCAATTTAAATGGACTTCAAGGCCATGAGGAGTATTGCTGTGCAGCTGCCGACTATACGAATTCATGTGCCGTATTGTTTTTATATCGCGTTTCTGCAACAGTGTGGATCTTAAGGGTTTAACTAGTCCTGACACGAACTTGTACACTTACGTGTTCTTCCACAACAGGTAGCAAATGGTTTGAGAAATTACGGGAAAGTTCACTAGACATGCGTCGCTAACAAACGTTTGCCACGATCGACATCTGCTTATTCACTTTCTGCTGTAAGACGAGATGGCTGCTTGTACACACAGTATGCTAACGTATTATTAAGAAAATATGTAACGTGCCAAACTCTTGGTAGTCTTCAGCGTTCTCTTCTGATTTGTGCACATAAATGAATGACTACAGGGTTGAGTAGCAAAGCGTTGCACGGAAAACAACACGTATGACGGGGCACTTCAGTATTGACCCTAAGTACGAATATAACAAGCACACGAAATATATATATAAAAAAACAATGATAAAGTGCCATACATGTTCTCCAAAGAATGCAAGAAGTAATGATGGAATGTCACTCATACGTGTTTTCCAGGGAAGACGGGGGCGGGGCAGTATTTACCAGAGACCCGTCCACCGAAAATAAACCTGCAGGAGAGAAGCTACGAGAGAGACTGAGAGGGAGGAGGGAGGGAGGGAGCGAGAGAGAGAGAGAGAGAGAGAGAGTGAGTGAGTGAGTGAGTGAACGAGCGAGCGGGCGCGATAGAGGGAGAAGGAGAGTGTCTGCGTTGCAATGGAATAAAAACTGCGCAATTTCCAAATCACCACTTCTTTGATCCCGCTTTCCTTAATAATAAAGCTCTGCTCTTTACTGCCGCTTCGCCTGATGTAAGATGGATAATTCAAGCATGATTCCGACCGCGTCTTGAATCTACTAGGGGGTTATAGCTATTCGGGTTGGCGATTTTATAAACTGATGTTAGCTAGCTAAGGTTTTGGAAAGAGCCGTGTTGTCATTTTAGGAACACGTATCTAGCTAGCTGGCTATCTGTGTGAAATCATTGGCCATACAAGAAGATCAGGACTACTGTTTCGTGTGACAAGAGGTGTATATTGATCGCAAAACACCATGCATAATGATGCGTGTGTAAACGGAGCTACTAACTGTAGCTAGCTACGGTTTCATAATGTATCTGCGTGTACGCTTGTGCTTCTGCAGACATTTTAAAATGCATATGGATTTTTGGATGCACAATGCAATTACATAATTTGGGGTGTATTTTAAGGCTGCCTGGCTGCACGACTGTCAATCAGAAGGGGAAAAAGAAGATACGGAGTAAATTTTTAATCTGTTAAAATACTGTACAATGACGAGAACGGTGGTACCTCCCAAACGGAATCAGCGGTTATCGCCAGGTAAGCGTGTGGCTCACTCGACTTTTCTTACTTTAAAACTTTACGAATAGCGATTAGAATGATTATTTTTAAATCCCATCAGAAGCTAGTTTGCAGGCTAAGATGTTTCGAAACTGACCTTCAAGGATCTAACAACATATGGACGATACACTCCGCATTCACGTGTCCTTTGATTCTTGTGTCAGTGGAGATGCGCGCATAATCTCTTTAATTGCAAATCTTGCTGCTAGTTCTCAGCTAGTATTTAAACAGCATTCACAGATTCCTTATCGTGTACAAAACTACTGCAACCAACTGGAAAATAGCGAAAATGCTAAGAGTCGCATTTGCGGCGGAGTTTGTAAGAGATGTGGCTAAAAATGTTCACGTGTTGCCTTTCTTTTCCTCGCATTTTATTGAAACGTTTTCTGATGAGCTCACTCTACTTTACGGGAAACGAGTAGGAGTTATGTTGCAATCCATGGGCATTGTGACGGGAATACCCGCCGTTTCACACCCCCTTTTTTACAATCAGGATCGTACTGAACCAATTTGTCTAAAAAGTCTAGTTTTTTCGTATTTACGGCTGCCACCAGAGTCCAAAAATGTTGTCTTTTTATTTATTAAATTATCGTTAGATAACCTCGCTCGCTGAATGAGTCTGGGCCTGCTGGTGATTGGAAGGAAGGAGTGTCGCATTTTCTTTCTGAAATGTCATGTGGTGGAGTTGTGGCGGGTTAGTAGAATTTCCAGGAAGAACATTTGAATTTTTTCTGTTATTTTTTTCTCTCTCCCTCTCTGTGTCACCGCCCCCTTTCTCCGTGTAAGTGTAGTAGCGCTAAATCACCGCCGGGGGGCGCATGAAAGCCCGCTCTTCTTTTCATTGGTCGCTCACGTTTCCTGCTCTCGAGCCGTCGATCCGAGCCGCTGGCCGCGTTTGAAAATCGAGTGTAACGGCAGCGCGTCCTGTAACGGGCGGCTTTTGAACGGCCTCTGTGCTAGCGAGCTGACTTAGCCTCCAAAGAGCCAGGCATTCACTCAGGTTATGCGTGTTTGTTCTTTCATTAGCTTCCCGTTTACGGTTAGCGACGCAAATAAGTTCAATTTCTAAATTGCTTGAAGTGCACGTCCACCTCCCCCTGTTTGAACAGCTAGCAAGTCAAGGTAAAGGGATGCTGTAGTACCGTTGGGTCTCGACAGGTTAACTGCTTCTAGAGATGTTGTGTGGGTAGCTAATGTTATCCTGCCAACTAGCAACTTTTTATTATTAATACACACTAGCTAGCAACACATTTTTATCTTTATCGAGCTTCTATACTGTGTAAACGCAATGTAGTGTATTTCTGTGGTCACGGTAACGGTTTCACCTACGAAGTGGCTACCGTTAGACAGGCATTCTGAAATTGAGAATTTATACCTTATATCATATAACCATATAATTTAACGTTAGAGTAAGCATAGCAGTTTTTTAGCTGGCTGTAAGTTACAGCGATAGCTTTGCACACTTAACAGATTGGCTAATTTATACGAATAGCAACGGTAGAGCCTTCAGAACAACTTCCTCACACATCTAAAGCCTGTTTTAGGCCGACGGGCGGTAATTTTGCAGTCGCTGTGAATTGGTTGATTGAAAAACCACAGGTGATCCTCTCGTAGCTCATGATACAACCTGAAATAGTCCACCAGTTGTTTGTGGAAGGGATTTTGCAGGGAACATGTTCAAAAAATGAAATGAAAAGAAAATGTGTTTTGCATAACATGTGGCCTCCATGAAATATGTAATGTTTGCAAATTAGGTAAAGTGCAAGTGAGTCACACAAGGCAAGTCACATCAGTTAGAAGAAGCTAATACATGCCAGCTAAATAATAAAACTAATCCTAAAGGAACACCACGTTTAAGTCTTCTGCTGTTGGGGGATTTAGTGTATAACATATGCATGTGTCAGTCCTAAGAAAACGGCCCAGGGTTTTGAAGTGTCCAGAACCTTCTGCACCTTGCAGTTAGAACCTTTTGTAAAGTTTCAACACAAAGTTTATGTGTGTTGAGAAATCCATGGCCCAGCACAAACTCCTAACAGTACTTGGAATGGCCAACAGCAGGTACCTACAACTGAGGACAGGAGGTGATGCTGTATGAGTTGGCTTGAGAATGTGTCTGCTATGGTCACACACTCTCTTTGAGTGAAAGGGTACTTGTTTCCATGTGTTAAAGCTGTAACTGAATACTGCAGATGTGTCTGTCTGTCTGTCTGTCCATGCCCAAAATGTGAACCCCATGCAGCCTGCGGAGCCATTTTGACTTCCCAGCAAGCCTTGAGTCAGTTGTCAGCCAACAGTGACACTAAAGTTATCAGTTCCACAGTAATGGACATATACTTGAAAAAGAGAATATTTAAAACAACCTTAAACAGCCCAGTCTACATTGTTTGCCAGCATTCCTGAAATATTCTAGCATGATGGTTTGTGAGAAGATCTGACCAGCTGTGTGTATACTCTACCACTAGAGGGTCCCATAAGCACAGGGGAAACAGTCTGGGGGTCTCGCCTTCGGATCATGTGTCTGTTCTCACGATTTCTAGCAACTTCTGTCTGACGACTTGGAGCTGTAGTAGAGAGAGGGTTGGCCAAACAAATCAATAATCCGGAAAACAGTAATATTAGTCATTTAGATAGATGTTGAGTAATGTCACAGGGCAACATCTGTCTTTAAACAGAAGTTAAAGGACTGTGGGACCTCTTATAAGGTTGTTAAATTGCATAGTCAGGCTACAATGGCCTAGTCATCAGTCTCAGATTCACTCAGAGACACTTTTGTAACCTTTTTCTATGTTACAGTCAATTACAGAATCAGTTAAAAATCACAGACATTACAGGTTGTTGTCTGTGTCAAATGGAAGATGTTGTTGGGTTGTTGTCAGATGTGTATCATGGAACCGCTTTTAAAATACCATGCCATAGAATGGCCCATTCCTCTTCTCAGGTGGGCAAAGTCTGGGGGCCAGTGTGTGTCCAGAAGGTTCTAGGCTCATACTCTCTGAGGGGGACTATTGTTGTGTGAGTATAACTATGCCTCTGCTGAAAAACAAGCAGTATGTGATTCTGTAAGGAAGAGGCTACAGTTGTTTTAAAGGTGTTTTG
Source organism: Megalops cyprinoides (assembly GCF_013368585.1). Lineage (NCBI taxonomy): Eukaryota > Metazoa > Chordata > Actinopteri > Elopiformes > Megalopidae > Megalops > Megalops cyprinoides. The sequence goes on along the minus strand of NC_050598.1, from coordinate 30,681,242 downwards.
TTTGGTTGTAAAGAAAAGCAGAGAGTCGTGCTAACCTTTCTCAAAGACAGTGTAGTTTTTGGCTGTTTCATAGTGCAGAGTGCAGCAGTACTAGCCCAAATGTGCATAAAATAACATGGGGAAAAATGGCATTCTATCTGCTTTTACAGCAACCTGCAATGCATTACAGCAACAAAATTGCTTTTTGCCTTTGCCTTTTACAGCAGCCTTTGACTTGTTACAACAACAAAATGGCTTTGTTCTTGTTGAAAGCTGGCGTTTTCTCTAAATCATTGTCTCAGCCATCAGAAAGCCCCTCTCCATCATCTGACGGCCCCCCCTCGACACACACTGGAAGTTTTTCTTCAGGAAGCACTGCAGTAAAGAAAGCCCCCTTAGTTAGCAGGAAGGACTGCTCTCCACTTCTGACCTGCACTCTCCGTTCTGCATTCTTTGATTACTAAAAATGTTCATTTCAGCTAAGCTGTTTACAAATAAGAAAGAAACGTTTCTGTTGTGCAGTTGTGACACTGAATAACTGCAGTATAAAAATTGCAATGAAAAAAAAAGTATAGTATGATGGTAGTAAATATATTGTACTGTATTTCACAGGCATTCTTACAAGTTCTTACAGTATACTTAATTCATATGTTCTTTGGATAGTTTCCTCATTCTGCATTGTTTATGTGTATGAAGCCTGAGTAAAAGGTGATCTGTAAAATTTCTTTTTAAAAAGTTTTGATGCAAAAATGGTTTTTAGGAGTGTTTCTATCATCTGGACAATCTGCATTAATATTTTTAAGTCCTTGTGTTCCTTGATAAACAGAGGATCAAGCTCCGTTTTGGGTTGGATGGGGATGGAGGTGGAGGTGGAGGTGGGGATTGAAAGAATAACCTTTCACCCTTCAGGTGCTGTTTTGTTGTTGCTGCACTTGATGAATGTCTGTTCCCCTGTCACATGAATCTGAGTGCTCATCTGCATATGAAATGAGTTGAAACCTGACTCTGTCTGGGCAGAAATGAGGGTGCAGACTTGTGCCTTTAACAGGCCCACTGACACTCCAGCCATTTTCAGATCTTGCCAAGTCCTTGTCTGCTGATATTCAGTCTGACTTTCTTTTGAAAATGTTTTGTTTTCTGTTCACAGCAGAAAATGGAAGCACACAGCCAGACCCTGACAGCAGCCGAACAGCACCCAGAACAGTCATTAGAAACACCAGCAATCCCAATCTGCCTAAAAGCAAGAGAGGGCCAATTATGCTGATGGAATGGCCAGCCAGTCTTTCAGAGCCCCTTAAAATGGACTTTGCAAGCTCCAGCCAATCGGAGGAAGCAGAAGCATTGGGTGAAGCCTCAGGAACAGGACTAAAGTGGGAGGTGCTGAGGTGAGTCTTCAACAATCATTGTATTAGCAGAGATTGTGGCGTTTAATAGAACTGATTTTAAACTCAGTTGAACTTCAGCACATGGCATTCAAGTTCATTGCTGTACAGCCAGACATTGGGATGTAAAGCAGTTTGGAATTTGAACCACTTCCAGGACTGATCTTTGTACTGGTACAGAAAATACCTCTTTATCTTGTGGAGTTATTATTGAAAAAGGAAACACAATCAGCCTTGGTGACCTTCAGGTGAATGCTCTTGTAAAAGAGGAAGATGTTTATGCCGTTTGTCATTGAACCAGAACTCTTTCATCAGTACAGTCTTATTCATTAAATCACACATTTGAAAAAAGTATTGCTAGGAAGATAAAAGGCAACAGTTTGCAGGTATATGTGTAAAAATTAAAAGCATTCGTTGAAGAAAAAGGCCTTTTTAGAAAAAAGAGCCAGTTTGTGTTGTGGGAAGTTAAGCTTGGCATATTAATCAGATTTACTGTAGTCTGACCAGCCAACAGGAGAAACTGTGGGAAGGCTGGGGAATAAAATCACTCATTTTGTGTCAGGTGATGCTAAACTAATGTTATAATAAACTGAGGGACTAAAGGAAGGAGTTATGCTTTGATACCGTGACAGCATTTAAAATAAAATGGACAAGTGGGAGAGGGTAGTGCTATTTGCAATCAGTTTGGCTCCCCAAGTGAGACCACATGGTCATCTCAATGATCCTTCATTTATAGTCATTGGCTGTTGTCAGGTCATGGCCTCCTGAGATTGCCTCTGGCCAGCGGAAGCCACAACAGCATGACAGTGGTAATGGCTCCGTCAGATCCTCAAAAACACATACGACTGATTGTATTTCAGCCTGAACCGACACATACGACTGATTGTATTTCAGCCTGAACTGGGTCAGTGAACCAGTTCATTAATGTAAAATTGTCCTTCTCAGGCATTTCCGCAGTGTGCAGTTTCATTCAAATAAAGAAGCCGACTTGCCCCCAAGCAGTCTGTAAATCTGCAGTGCTTTATAATGAATAAACTGCTACAAAGAGATCTGCATTCCCTCATCGCTCCAGCAGGACATGTTCATATCAGTGAATTATGAGTTACGTTTTGCAGTGTTCTTACGTTCTTTTCATAAAGTTCTGTTTTATGGGGCCAAGCACCACTTCCTCATTCTGCTGGTATCCCAGGCCAGGATCTAAAAACTCTCCAAATTAGGCAGGGAGCAGTGACAAACGTCCTATCTATGAGTATGAGGCTGCCATCTTTTTTTAAATACAGATTGTTAAGTGCAATTATAACTGTATGGTGACCATAAGTACACTTAGGATATTTGCAGGGCTTTATACTAATCCAGCTGCTTAGAACTAAATTTACTCTTTGCTGCTTGATTGTCAGCTGTAATATATTTGCAGTAATCAATTTGTTAACACACTTAAACTCTGGATGCATAGCCATTGTATTGGACAAGGCACTATGCAAGCACAAGGTCACCAGTTTGAATGTAGCTCATAAATTCTACATATATTCTCTTGAAAGAGTTAGCTTTATGCAGCTTTGCAGGGGAGTTGTATGTGCTGTTAAGTATCGGTTCTGCAGCCAAAAACACTGCATGTAAAAATGTTAATGTTTACTAATGGCGGGTAACAGTGTTGCCATTGTTTATTTTTTTTTCTTTTATTGAATCTAGGTTATGTCATGTATAGTAGTATGGATTTTATATCCCCCAATGTGCAGTGAAAATGGCCTCAGCCAGGGGGCATTCTTAAAGGGGAAGTTCATCTGCATGCAGTAGTTCTGCATACTATCCATTTAAACTTGGTGAAGTACTCCAGGTTAAGTACCTTGCTTTAAGATGCATCAGTGGTGCCACTGGGAATCAAACCTGAACCCTTTCCTGAATGCTGTCAGCAGTGTGTCTAATTCCACATCCCTGTGTGTCTCTCTCAGCTGGAGGAGCAGAAGAGCTGGACTCTTCAGCACAGAGCCAGTGAGGTAAGGACAGCAGGGAGGCATGGGATGAGAGGACAAGTGGAAGGATGAGCAGATGGAAGCACATAGTATTAGGGATGTGTATTTTGATTTGCTATTTAATATTTGATAGTCAGATGTTTTATCGCTCCCAAGACTGAATAATTAAACACCACTTCCTTCAGAGCACTGTATGAAACTCCAGATCCACATTTACTCATATTTTTAGGCAGGAAAATGAATAATATCAACATAACTGTTCCAATATTTTATCCAGGGTTCTTAGTCTCTTTGTCATGCACATTGATGAGAGGGTATTGTTTATTAAATTCTAGCAATCAAACTCACAGTTGAATGCGGACATAATAAATCTCAGCCCAGTACAGTATGGATAGGGACAGGTGGTGTGGAAGCCTTGGGGGATGAGGTGACTATAGTGATGATGATGATGATGATGATGATGATGATGATGATGATTCACAGCAGTAAGGAATCATGATGGAGCCTGCTGTTCACTTGGGGCTGATGTGGTAATTTTCCTGCCCTTGGTTTTCCACTGTGCTGCTTCATTGGGTGTGACAGTGCCAGGTAACAGCTGGACTCTGCAGTGGGTCAGCAGTGCAAACCTGAACAGTGTCCTTTATTAGGAGACACCAGACTGAGTACTTTAATGCTGTTGGTGTTTGTGAGTCCGGAGCATTCCCGTGCATGCAGGTGTCTCAGAACATGTAAACATTCACTAACTACATCATACTATATGCACATTTTTGGAATATTGGATCTTGGATAGTGACATGTAAGAACAGGTTTGCCTGGTGCTGTAGTGATGGAATGGATGTAATTGTAATCGAAATGCATTACAGGCCCACTCCCTCATGAATACTCGCATAGGTTCCTATTGGGAGGGGTGTGGGGATCTAGACAAATATTTCTGTCAGCCATACTTGGCCACACCACTCATTCTTCTGTTACACAAGTGATACCTGATATTTTTGTATTACATTGTGAAGAACCATCTGATTAGAAACTGCCCATTTATTTTCACAAAAAGACACGTGAACATATGTCCTTAGAAGGGGATGTGCTATATAAAGTGGGCCTTCAGTTTCTTCATTTACACACACATATAATTTAACATGTGTCACTGCACCTTCCCACAAGGAGGAGTGAGAGGAGATCTTACTGGGTTCAGCTGACACATCACATTGGCTATATATGCTTGGTCATTGTATTTGAGGGTAAGGCATGTTTCACAAAGAAATGAAGTCCACTAATCCTGAAAATGTCTCCAGTAGATCTAACCTAATGACAGGATGTTGTGCAGAGCTTTGGGTCTCACTGTAGTGAGTCTGACTCAACTAGCATCTCTGGTGAATTTTGTGACATGCTGTTGCAAAAATTGCTCGTTCGTGTTCTGCCAGAAATTGTTTTTAAAGGGAGTAGAAGTACATAAAGTACAGCGCCTGAGCACTCATCCCTCTGGAAGCACCCAGAGAGCATCCTGCGAGGAGGAGTATTACTCACACACTGAAGTAGCTCCCAAATGCAGGTGGATGGTTATTGTGCAGAAGTAAGGGGGAAGGTTTCGACCGTTCTGGTCTTCGGGTGAAGTGTGGCTTGAAAACACTCCTACACGCGTGACGTCAGGTTCCTTCAGCACGCTTCAGCGTGCGGGTAGTATTGCATCACTCACCGTTTCGCCCTTGCCCTGCATTTCCTGTCTTCTGGGTGTTCAGTCTGACCGCTAGGGCTTTTGGTCCTTAACTTTGCCTTAATTTAAGTGTCTTCTCTGGCTGCTCTATCACAGGTTTGTAATTAGTGTGGCTGGCAGGTGTGCTGTGATTCATTTACCTGGTGGCCAATTAGGTGTAATGATGGCAGGGAGTGAGTGATTTGGGAGTCTGCTTTTCCCATTTCTCCCTCGACAGTGGAGATTTCTTGCGTATTGTAACTGGGAAGTTCTTATGGCATGCTGTCCTGATCACTGTTTATTGAATTGAGCTGGAAGGCTTTTAATATCAGTAATATCAGTATTATCTTTACACAGGAACCATTAAAAGTCAATGTTATGTCTTGCTACTGCAATAGAGGGGGTTTTCTGTCACAGTAGTCCTTAAAATATGTTTTTATTAGTGTAACAGATAATGTATTGCATAATCATCTATTCATTAGAGTAGTTTTTAGCATTCGCTCCTCTGAAACAGAGTTAATGTTACAGTGTATATCTCCCTCTGTTCTGCTTTGAAGTGAAAATGTATGACATCATGAAGAGAGCAGCTTCATTTCATGTCTTTTGGAGGAGTGCCAGAGCGTGGGGGGGTGAGGGTCCGCCCTTGGAGCTCATTTCTTCATGACTGGCTTTCTGGATCGACGCCAGTGAGTGGGACGGGTGCTACAGAACCCCCTGTGCCCGGGTCCACATCCATGTCCCATCCTTTCTGCTTTTCAGCATTTCAGGTTAAGAGTTAAGTGTAAGCACTGCTTACTGGCATGTGTCACTGTGGCACTTTTAGAACATAGCCCAAACTATTTTTATTGATCTATTTTTTTGTGAATTAGTGTGGGGGCAGACTTTAACTTTGAATACAAGGTTGCTTTTTTAGTCTGTTATATTAAAGGCTGTTTGTGTAAAGGAAGGGAGAGAGGGAAGAGCAGGGAGGTGGACAGGAAAGTGAGTATGGATGAGAGGAGGGGAGGGAGGGGAGGGAGAAGCTGCGGAGCGGCTGTTTGTCGTCAGTTCCGGCACATTTAGTCTGTGTGTGATGTGGGCGTCCGTTCCGCTGAGAGCCGCGAGCCACCTTGTGCTGCCGGAGGCTTTTAATAAAGAGTGAGAAGAGCTGTAAATACATACGAGTGAGCAGAAGGCTGTCTGTGGCGGAGCAGGGGGACCGGCCGTGACCGCGGCCCGTTTGACTGGGCGTGTGGCAGTGGAAAGGTCAGCAGCCTGAGTTACAGTCTCGCCTCGGCTAAAAACGCAACCTGACAGACAGCAGTAAGCTGACGCGTCAGTCCCCCGGCCATCCGTCACAGCCACAGCCTTGTTCCTGTCGTCCGTCACTGGATTCCGTCTCTCCGCCTCTCTCCGCCTCCTTCACACTGTGTCACCTTCACACTGCTGCCTCTCAGATGTTCTCTCTGTCCCTCTGAGCACAGAGCCCTGCTTCCTCCGGAGAGCGAGGTCATTGTGTCCTCGCTCTCCGTTTCCTCCACCCTTGACCGGGCGTTTTCATGTCTCACCCCCCCCCCGCCCCCACACACACACACCCACTCCCACACCCATTCTTACCCCCACACCCACCCTTTGTTTCTTACACCCCACCTTCAGTTGTTTAATCATATTTGGCCATTTTTAAAACAGACCTGTGGCTGTGTCAACAGTTCAAAAGCGGGTGTCCCTGTGGCGATTGGGCCCAGGTTGAGCCTGTTCTGAGCTGAGTGATGCTGAGGGCAGGGGCCCTGTGAGACAGGCCTGAGGTGGCTTTCACTCGAGTGTGGCTCAGATGTCCGATTCCGTGGTGCTGGAGCACTGAGAGAGAGACCGGGTGAAGAGGAACGCGGTGGAGCCGTGCCAGTGGGCAGCCGGTTCCGTGGTGCTGGAGCGCTGTGAGAGAGACCGGGTGAAGAGGAACGCGGTGGAGCCGTGCCAGTGGGCAGCCGGTTCCGTGGTGCTGGAGCGCTGTGAGAGAGACCGGGTGAAGAGGAACGCGGTGGAGCCGTCACTGTGAGAGAGACCGGGTGAAGAGGAACGCGGTGGAGCCGTGCCAGTGGGCAGCCGGTTCGGTCGGTACTTCACCGTGTGTGGCTGTTTCAGGTGGTGATAGTGGAACAGACCCCTGAGTGTCTGTGGGGCTGTAGGCTGGCAGAGCGAGAGCTCTGAGTGTTCTTGGCATGGGGCTTCAGCTGAGGATGGAGGACAGGAAGCTGTGGGCACAGGAACAGGAAGAGAGGAAGAGAGCAGCCTTCACACACCTCTGCACAGAGAGCTGGAACATTGAGTTATCGAGGGAGTGAGGAGGAAGAGGGAGGAGGGTGGAAGAGAGGGAGGAGGGAGGTAGGAAAGTAATAAAAAGAGGGGGGTAGCTGCTGATGTCATCGGCTCAACCTACGAACTGATGATATGGACAGACGGCCAGAGAAAAGTGTTTTATGGAGGCTGGCATCACATGGTGATCGATTGGTGTGTGTGTGTGTGCGCGCACGCGTAAGTCACACAGAGAGTTCTGCGATTACATCAGCAGCTGTCCTTGCCGTGGATATGATCAGAGATGAGATGGACTAAGAGAGATGAGCAGAGGTTGGGAGGTTTCTACACTGTCTGTGGGCTGACATCACCATGTTACAGCTCTCCCTGGCGGGGGGGCAGGACTGCTGACTTGTCTGTCAGTGAGGATTCTCCTCTAGGCTGTTTATTGCTGTTTCACAGAGCACAAATGTGTGATGGCACTCCTAACCCCCCCTCTCCTTTCATCTACAGTAGAGACCTTATTCGTTTTGGCCTTGCTTTCATTAGCTCATTATTTTCATTAGTTATGTGACCCCATAGGTCTGTGATTGACAAAGCTTGTATGCGCACTGCGTTAGCAAGGGCAGGGGAAGTTGTTGGGATTGGATGGGATTAGATTGGAGATGGCAGGGCAGGCCTGGCAGAGGTGGGTGATGGCCGGGACTCTGGTGCACGTGCTCACGCCACACCCTCACACAAAGGCCCGGGCCGGCTGCTGGAAGCGGAGACGGTGCAGGGGACTGTGGATGCAGGGGGAGGACAGAGGAACTGGTAGGTAGACGCATGTGGTTTCAGTTAAACTCTGAAGTGAATTTCCGTCCCTGGGGAGTGCTGTTGGGGGGGGGGGGGGGTGTAAAACGCTGCAGAGTTCAGGCTGTTCTGTGCTTTTCACACTGTCAGAGGAGCCTGCACCACTGCAGGCCTGTGTGTGCATACACTGTGTGTTTGCATGCATGCGTGGCTGTCTGCGTGTGCTCGTGTGCATGTGCTTTCTCACATACAGCATTTCGGATGACAACCCCCTCCCCGGGCTGGCCCGGGTCGCTCCGGCAACCCTGCGGCCGAGTTTCAGCGCTGTGGGCTCCTTTGTCCCTGCGCTGTGCCGTGGGCAGACAGCCTGTCTCTATTGTGTGAATGGGGCCAGAGCAGGGGTGCAGAGAGGGGGGTGGGGGGCGCACATTTAAGGTGTTAAGTAAACTTCTGTCGTCCTGTTTTTTAGTCGAAACAATAAGATCTACCCCGGAAAATGATTTATCTACGCTCCCAAGGTGCGCTGAATGCCATAGTGCTATCGCTTAAAACTGTGCCACTGTGCAACAAGGCAAGTCTCTTTATCCTTCACAACAAAGCACAGCAGTAACCTAATCACAGATACCCTGCTGAACAGTTTTAGACATCAGATTCATACCTGTGTGAAGGTGATCAAATCTTTCCTCACTGTTTGTGAACCTGTTTTGAAAATTTCAAACCATGCAGTAGTAGACTTTTTCATCCGTTTCATGTTTCTTGTATATACTTTGTGTGTGTGTGTGTGTGTATGTACACATTGTATATACTGTATGTATGTATATGACGCATGGGTGCGTGCAATATATAAAGTAAATATAGCTATATGTGCATGGTACGCCTCCGTTTTACCTTAGTCACAGTTTGCTCAAACAAAAGCAACAATCCCTTGGAAGTGGAAAGCCGTTCAGGTCTTTTTCAAAGTCGAAGCATGGCTAACATTACTTCAAACAAGTAATCATTAATCAAGAATGGTAGCAAGAACAGAGTAACTCCCATCATTATTCTGTCTACCTAGAAAAAGACCCATACCTGCTGACACACACCCAGCCTGACTAAATACAAGCTCTCACCCCCATGCTTTGGTTGTTTGCTCTGAACACAGACACATGCACACCCTCCACTACTGTAGTGCTCTCTTCAGTTAAACTGCCCTGATACTTCCGGTCAGTGACTTGCAGACCACTCTAGAAAACAGGAACTTTCATTCTCATTAGGAGAGTTAACTGAATTAACGTGAAGCCTCTCCATAAATCTGTTGGGCTTTGAGTGATTTCTAACTTCCTTAAAATCAATACAGTCCACCAGTGTGTCAGATACAAGATAATACAGTCATCATGGAGACCACCACTGTATGAGATAAAAGGAGGCATAGTCACCATGGAGACTGCCATTATATTAGATACCCCCAGGTAATCGTACTATTGAGCATGCTGCTGCATAGTATAAATACCGTGGAGACTACCAAGCATTCAGAACAGGTTTCAGGAGAATTACTGTCTCGGAGAATTGTGATAAAATTTGATGTATCGGTCAACCCTATGTATTAGTTACTGCTCCCCTCCTTGTTACAGCATAGAACTATAGTGTTCCAGGACCTCCCCCACTATCTGTTGACCTCTGATGTACAGTCAGCACTTGGGTTAGTTTGCTTCCTGTTCCTGTCTGAACGAGTGGAGGACTGAAGATCAGATGAAGGCAGAAAAGGACTTTCAGCCATATTGGTGGAGTCTGGACATGAGGCCTCATTCATTGAGCTGGAAAAGAGAACTCCTGTGCCTTTTTACATAGTTAAGTGTACGATCAAGTACACAGATGTATTTCAACTTGTAGAGAGTTTTGTAACTTACAGTTACGTGTTTTCAAATTGCAATGTCCCATTTGTGAGGCCCGTGTCCCGGACTGGTGCAGATTGATTACTTTTGATCATGTGTAAACACACCTCAGTTCTCAAAATGTGCATCACATTTTAAAAAATGGACAGAATAACACACAAGCTTTGTGCATTCTTGAGAAACCCTTTGAAATGCTTTATATTAATCAGTCTGATCAATCAGCTGAAGCTTTAGTTGACAAAAATGATTGGGTTGAAGGGCAAGCAGACAAGTTCTACATGTACATTTGCCCCATGGAATAATACTTGTAATAATACTAAGCGAATTGTCATTGCCAGCAATACGCAGTCAGAATATAGTAGGAGGGAGGTGCTACTTCACCATCAATAAAACTACAGGGGAAAATGATATTCAGTTGATCAGTATTGAGTAGATCATCCACAGTCAAGGTCACAAGCCAATAAGTCACATGTACATTCAAAATACAGATTCACTTCAGATTCAGTGGCCAAGGAGGCGCAAAGTTAAACCAAAGTTCAGCGTTTACATTGCAAACAGTTTCTCCATAGTGGGTAGTGTGATGAGTTTGCAGTTTTATTTACATTCAAAGCACCCTTTGGCTATGGCTGGTAGCCACTGCAGGACAGAGAAGGGTTTCTACAGCAGGCAGTCCCAGTGGTTTGGCTTAAAAGCAAACAACTTATATATTTGAAATACACAGGAAGGCCTGATGGTGAATCTAATCGTTTTAAATCTACGGAATAGTCTACCTGTCATTTCTGTGATCATCCAACATCCCTCATATACACACACACTGCCGTGCTAAAGTCCGAGACACTTTCAAGAGTTACAATATGTCAATATTTATATCCTGTATTGCTAAAGAGATTGCTAATGAATTGTGGTGTTGCATAAAGGTGTCATCACTCAGTTTTCAGGGTGTGGTGTCCAAATGTCGTTTTTAGGAATGAAGTCTGTAATATGCAAAACATCAGGACAAGTAAGGAAAATAAAACCAAAAAGGGAAAAAAAACAACTTTTTGCCCAGCAGCATGCATATATATGTATGTATGTACTGTATATATATAATGTTTTTCTCACAATCATGTGCGAATGGCACTCTTGGAGGAGCTGCTTTCACAGTGAAGTCTCAGGTTTAACTATGGTCTACTTCAGAGGGGAGACCCACTCCCCTCCAAATCTTTGCCGGGAGCCGTGTTCTGTTACCATGGTAAAAATGGAATCCAGAAGCAGAATTCTCTGCAGCAAGGCCTCCTCATTGGTTGAGGGGCTGAATGGGATTGTGATGTATGCTTTCAGCCAGCCAATAGGGCAGAGGCTGTGCTTTGGCTGTTGCTAAGGGGAGTCGCTTGTATAGGATTCAGCTGGGATCTCTCTCTCTCTCTCTCTCCCTGTTTGCTGTTTGTTCTCTCTCCCCCTCTCCCCCTTCACTGCCTCCTTCCTGTCTCCTTTTTTTTTCCTTCAACACGTGCAGAGGGAAAGAGAGCACATGTTGAAAAATTCACTGAATATTTCATGCTGGTTTTGTCATGGGGATGAAACCGTGAGTGTGTGTGTGAGTGCATGTGTCTGGGGGGAAGCTGAGGGGGAATAGGGGAGAGGGGGAGTGGGAGGAGGGGACCCTAAATGAGAGAGGGGGAGAGAGAAGGCCGGTTTGCATGGAGTATGCGCACAGTGTCACGTAGGCAGGGCCTTCTCCAACACCTTGGATGAACTAGGGTTCTTAAGTGCCCTTCTGGCCCTGTTGGCCTGCACACACTCACACACACTCTGCTCTTAACATGCTTGAAGGGATTACGCATGGCTGCAGTGTTCCTGACTGAGCAATACCCCTGATCCTTTTCAAAATGAAACAGAAAAAGTAATAAGACAGGTTATGATTCAGCAACATTAAAGAGCAGTACTAATGACTTACCAGGAATCATTTCAGATGTACTTGGTAATTTCTTGTACATAACTCAACCCGGAGGGCAAATTGAATTAAAATGTGCACCCTCCCCACCAGTTAATCCAAAAATATAGACACATTATAAATGTGAGTGGTTTATATGTTCACAGTATTTATCCCTCTGCAATGGAATGTGACTGCTGAAAGTACCAGCTGTGTAATTAGTGATCAGCAGGGTGGGTCAGAGGTCAATCCAGGCGTTTATCCACAGCCTGTTCACACTTCAGGAAGTGGAAATGTGGACACAAAGGCACAGGAAAGCCCTGCGTTCACTGTGTTTGCACTGGGTTTTGCGTTTGTCTCTAGTGGAATCAGATGGGTGTTTGTTCAGGCCTGGTCCAAATGCTTAGGCAGGCCCTGAATGACCAACCCAGGGCTGATTCTCCATTAGTGTTTGAGGCCCCCTTCTGCTCTTTCTCTCCATCTCCCTCCTTCCCACTCTTGTACTTTGAACCAGAAGGTTGTAGTTTTGAATCCCGATTGGGACCCTGCTGTTGTACCTGCAAGCAAGGTACCTGATCTTCTTTTAGTAAAAATATCCAGTTGTATACTTGTCTGGTGTGTGGGGTACAGAATCCAGCTGTATGCTTGTGCAATACGGTAAAATGCAGTGGCAGCAGTCTCAGATGGAGGTGTCTGCACAGTCAATGAATCATGGACTAATAAATCAATGCATATGTAATGAAATGCAACATAATGAAACCCTCTGAGAGGCTTGTTTCACTAAATCCTTCTGCTCTGAAGCAGGGTGACAATAACAGTGTTAATCAATGTATGTGGTTCTGCATAACACTTATGAACAGAATATCTGTATTCACTGTATTATTTAAATGATCTGTGTAATCCTTTGGAGCAAGGTGTTCTGTTAATTTCATTAAAAAATAAATATATGTTCAGCATTAATTGAAATATTTTATGCTAAGATGTCTACAGTCTCTCACAGCTGGGTCTGATTTACATTAATTGGGCGCCAAGCACCAAAGGCATCTTTTGCTGTTTTTGGCCAGATTCTGCAGAGCTATGGCAAGTTCCCTGACAAAGAATTGCAGCTGATATGTCATGGTATTTTGTCCCCTATTGGATTTAACATTAATATTAGAACTCTTGACCTGTTTGCAGTGGTTCTGAAATTTGGAACTGAAATTTTGTCAGTTTTACCTTTAAAGCTTCCTGTATTTTTCTGCTATTTTGAGTATATTTAAATTTCTGAAACAACCTGTCCTGAGCCACAAGTCAGTTAAAATGAAATCGCACACAAATTGTGCACCTTAGTGCTGCTTTATTAAGGTGGGAATGGAACGGATGATGTGTCAGGGCTGTGGTTGTGACAAGCCAGTCATGTCACACAATTACCCAATCATGCATTTCTGCTGTTGCTTCAGTGGTGATATTGATATGTCCAGTTAAGCTGCAAATATGATTACCTGACAGTTAGACGATGATATTCCGTGCCCACACCTGTGCCCTGGAATTGATCACAGGGTGAGTGGTCAGAATCATTTTGACTTGTGTAGATTCAGATGTTTCAGAATGCACTTAAACCCCATCCATTAGTGAACTGCTTACTGCATTAACATGACAAAGACTCTGGCTGACGCTGTATCTAAATGAGCAGCAAGAAGGTCCTCTAAAACCATGTGGCTCCAGTGAGCCTAACATTAACTGAGGTGTCAGTCAGTGTGAATTTCCTCATGTCTTTTCTCCATGTTGTGACTTGTGTGTCTTGGGGCTTGCTCTTTCCTGCCTCCTGTATGACTGCTGCTTACAGCTGTATTTCATGTTTGGGTTTCCTCCTGACAACTGTGTGTATTTAGTGTTGGAGTTGTGCTCAGTAGCACACTGACTAAAACGCTTGAATGAAGGGCATAACTTCAGCATGCCACAAGGGCAAGTGTGAGGGAGACAGCAGTTGGATGTTTTTTGCAGCTGTCTTGGAGTTAGCTATATCCATGCTGTCTGAAACTGTCAAACATGGCTCTGTAATTAAACTGGGACCAACCATGTCTGCGTTGAATTCAGTTTGGTTTTATGTTTGTTTGAGATTCGATATGGAGGAATGCTGTGGTCCTAATATTCAGTATTATCTGAGCTAAGGCCATAGTAGCAACACAGATCACTATGTATGTAATGCTCACATTAACGTATGGTATTCCTGTGACAGTGATCACCTATATGAAATGGGTATTGTATAGCTAGTTATATTTGCCTCTGCGTTTAGGGAACACTGCATTGACAAGTAATAAAAATGAGAAATATTGCCATAAAATACCTCCGCTTTTCCCCTTCCCCATGCAGCGGTTTAAAAATAGCTCCTACTGCTGCGCTGGCCTTATTCCAAGACACACACACACACACACTCTCTCTCTCTCTCACTCTGGCAGCGGTGCCGGCTCGGTCGGAGAGGCAGACAGTGATGAGGGAGAGGCAGTGAGAGGTGCAGGTCTCTCAGACGCGAGTGTGTCTGAAGCTGGCGTCTCTTTCATTCTCCTCCTGCTAATGGCGCTCCTCTGCCTGGCTTCCCTCTGCCTGCATGCGGAAGAGCCTGAAGTGGGGATCAGCAGGAGAGGAGAGGTGAGGGAAAGAAGGGAGAGGAAGAGGGACGTGTGTGTGTATGTGTGTGTGTGTGTGTGTGTGCACGTGCACATGTGTGAGAACGCCGGGCAGCCGGGCACAGCGGAGGAGCGGGGGCTGACAGACAGGCAGCTTCGGTTGGGAGCGTCCGCATGCTTGCCGTCTGATGGACAGGTTGAAGGACACGTCCACCAGGCTGTCTTTAATTGACAGACAGACGTTTTGAGTGAGGGATGCTCTGAGCAGCCGAGTGGTTCCCTCGGCCTTGCCTTGCCGGTGTGATTCCCTGGAGGAGGGCATGCCGGTGAGTGAACCGGTGCTGGGAGAGAGGGAAGGGGGGCAATGCTGTAGCGATGTGCTCAGAGGGAAGAGGAATTGGAAGATTGGGGAAAAGAGAGAAAGAGAGAGTTGCATGGTGGACTGTGTCTTTCTCATTGCCCTGAAGAGCCTCGCGGTTTGTGTGGTGACCTGAGCGTCTGGATGTTTTCACAGCAGGGCTTTCCACTGCGTGACTGAACCACACTGGACTGCTGCTGTACTTTTCCTTTTGATTTCACTTCTGCACAAAGCACAGGGGAGTTGTAAAAGTGCTTTGCATAACAGCTAGTGTTTGGTTGCTTCAAGCTAGTATTGTGTTTAGTCCTGAAGCAGTTATTTACCATTAATATTGGGTAGTAAGGTCAGCGGCCCTTCTCTCATTGAGGTTGAGGTGGAAACTGGTTCTCTCCTGCTAGAGTTATCCTGTGAATTTCCTCTGATGTGATTGTTTAATAGGGAGGGATGTACTGTTGAACTGAGCTGTGACTGAAGTTGTTTTGCAGCGGTGCTGTTTGGATACAGTCTTTGGAATCAGCTGAAAGCTTGAATTTTTCATTTCAAGCAGCATTGAGCCTGCCTGCTAGAGCAGTTTGCTTATGCAGAGCTGGCTTTTTTTCTTAGTACAGCATGTTACTGCCGGGTATAGAGACGGAGCGAGGGAGAGGGAGAGAGATGGGGGTGTGGAGAACAGGAGAGGAACAGAGAGAGACGGCACGTGAGACAGAGCAAGAATAGAAGTGCTACTGAACCGCCCACCTTTTCCAAACTGTGGCCTTCCGTTCATTTCCCCAGACAGCTGCAGCTCTGTCCTGCTCTGTCTCAGACGAGTGTGCTCGCCGTTTACGTCCCTTACCGCCTGCCTGTCTGTCTGTCTGTCTGTCTGCTGGCGTCTGTCTGCCCTTTGGTGCCTGTGTCTGCCTGTCTGTGAGATGGCTAATGAGAACCAATCATTTCTGCTGTGCACTTTGTCTGCAGTCAGCCAGGTCTGTGTGTGTATGTGTGTGTCTGTGTCAGTGCATAATTCTGAGATTAATGTGCAAGTATCACTTAAGCAATCATTGTTTGTTGTTACTCTGTCATACTGAGCTGTATGACATTGTGATACAGCTCAGTATGACAGAGGAAGCACAAGCCTATGAGCCTGTTGATGTGAGTGTGGGCTGAACCAAAAAGAGCTTTTTCTGTTACAAAGTGCAGCCTCGCAACTCCTGCAGGTTGACCACTGTGCTGAAATAGTCCTGACTGGATTAACTTAAACTGGGAGGCCCCAGCTCCACTTTAGAGGGAGGCCCTGACTATCACTTCTGTAACTGGGAGGCCCTGACTATCACCTCTGTAACTGGGAGGCCCTGACTATCACCTCTGTAATTGGGAGGCCCTGACTGTCACCTCTGTAACTGGGAGGCCCTGACTGTCACCTCTGTAATTGGGAGGCCCTGACTGTCACCTCTGTAATTGGGAGGCCCTGACTGTCACCTCTAACAGGAGGCCCTGACTGTCACCTCTAACAGGAGGCCCTGACTATCTCCACTCTAACAGGGAAGCTGGTGACAGTCTCCACTCTAACAGGAGGCCCTGACTATCTCCACTCTAACAGGGAAGCTGGTGACTGTCTCCACTCTAACAGGGAAGCTGGTGACTGTCTCCACTCTAACAGGGAAGCTGGTGACTGTCTCCACTCTAACAGGGAAGCTGGTGACTGTCTCCACTCTAACAGGGAAGCTGGTGACTGTCTCCACTCTTAACAGGGAAGCTGGTGACTGTCTCCACTCTAACAGGGAAGCTGGTGACTGTCTCCACTCTAACAGGGAAGCTGGTGACTGTCTCCACTCTAACAGGGAGGCCCTGACTGGTTTCACTCTAATTGTGAGGCCCTAAACATTTGGTGTTGTGGCATAGTATAGACTGTGAGTTCGTAGGGGTGCTGCAACTGCCTTGAGCTGTTGTAAGCTGTTCAGTAAATGTTCAACTCCATGAATGACTAATATGCATAAAATGTGCACTAAGTCACCCTGCTGACCAGTTGGCTCACCCAGACTGTCCACCAACAGGCTCATGTGAGAGTGTGCACAGCCACACCATGCAGCAGGGCGTGCAGTGTGCCAAAGGGCCTTTTCACTGATTTCACTGATTGATGGTCAGCTGACCAGGTTTGTTGCCTCGGAATTTCTGTGGTGTATTGTCATATTTTGGCTTGTATTTCATCTCATACAGCATTCAATGAATGACACCTCAACAATTTCTCAGTTGTTGTTGGTGCATGACATCGCAGTAGTGTGAATCAGCTTGCGCATGTGTGTCTGTGTGTCTGTGTCTGTGTCTGTGTCTGTGTGTGTGTGTGTGTGTGTGTGTGTGTGTGTGTGTGTGTGTGTGTGTGTGTGTGTGTGTGTGCAGTGATGTGTGAGATCTTCACCCCCCGGCGGTTCACGTCATTGTGGGGACAGATATGTGCGTCTGTACATGTCCGCCTCTGCGTGTGGATGCTTAGCTTGTATGAGGGGCTGTGCATGGGGAGATATGTGTTCGGTGGGGAGTGTCTGTGTGTGTCTGTTTGTGCGTGTGTTAGAGAGCGGGTGAACCTGTATATCATTTCCTTCCTCTGTAACTGCTCTGCAAGTGAGCGCGAGAGATTTCTCAATAACGAGCTCTCGCTCTGCCTGTGTGTCTCCACCTGCGTGACCTGCATTCTCTCAGCTCTTACTTTTCTGCTGTTCATTCCCCCTCTTACCAACAACACTGCAGCCAATACACACTCTTACACATTCTGTCCTCCACACACACTCACACACACACACACGCACCCGCACCTGCAGACACACACACAAGCCCACACCCACACACGCACACACACACACACCCACGCACGCACACATACACGCACACACACACACACACACACACACTCACACACACACACACGCACCCGCACCTGCAGACACACACACAAGCCCACACACACACACAAGCCCACACACACACACACACACCCACGCATGCACACATACACGCACACACACACACACACACTCACACACACACACGCACCCGCACCTGCAGACACACACACAAGCCCACACCCACACACACACACACACACACACACACACCCACGCACGCACACATACACGCACACGCACACACACACACACACACACACACACACACTCACACACGCACCCGCACCTGCAGACACACACACAAGCCCACACCCACATACACACACACACACCCACGCACGCACATATACACCCACACACACACGCACACATACACGCACGCACACACACACACACACACACAGACACACACACACTCACACACACGCACCCGCACCTGCAGACACACACACAAGCCCACACCCACATATACACATACACCCACGCACGCACATATACACACGCACACACACACACACACACACACACACGCACATGCACACATACACACACATACACACACATACACACAAACTAACACACACGCACAGCTGTTTCGGGCAAACTTCTACCACCTACTTGTGTTATGCCCAACTTTTACTGTTAGTGTTTGCTTTATTCCATGTTTAATGTGGAATAACCCCCCCCCCCCACACACACACACACACACACACACACGCACACACAATCAGTGAAAGCTTGAGTCACCATCAGCCGGGCAGTCTGGAGCTCTGGAGCCAGCAGTAACTCTACCCCACTCCCAGCAGCAGAGAGAGGTGGGCAGAATGCATGGGGGAGATGGAGGCGGGAGGAGAAGCAGGGCAGATACAGGGGTAACTTGATACGCTGCTATAGTGTCTGTAGAGGTCATTCTCAGACAGAGAGAAACAATGGGGGAGCCCTAGAAAGACAAAGAGAGATACACACACACACACACACACACACACTCACACTGTACATGTGCGTGCACACACACACTTTACATGTTCACATGCACACACACACACACACAAATACATACACACACACATATGCACACATGCAGTACACACATACACATACAGAATGCACACTCAGACACTCAGTCACATCCCCAGGTTAGGTATACATGCGCATACACACACAACCACACAGAAACACACACACAGGGCAGTATGTTGTGGTGTAGGGTCAGGACCCTTGGCTTAACTGAGGAAAGCGTAATGAGACCTGTGGCTGATTAGTAACACTAAGAGTATTGCGTAACAATATTGGGTAGAATATGCAGTTGGTGATTGGCTTTGGTCTCAGCTGGTTTCTTTGTTTATCTAATGATCATCAAAGCGGCCTGCCCCCTCCCACACACGCGTACGCACATGCTTGCAACCTTCATGGTTTTTTACAGAGCAGTGATGTCATCCACAGCAAGAGTGAACACTGTGCTGGAAATTGGGCCTCATAATTGGTGTGGTCAGAATGGTAGCTGCTTCCATTGCCAAGGCAACTGCCATATTGTGTTTCACCAAAGATGCTGACAGAGGAACAGAGATGTAGAGTGGAAGGTCTGCATATGTACATTGATGTGAATGTATTGTGAATGTCGGATTAGACGTTTGGACGAAGTGTTGTCTTCAGTAATAGTCATTTTAACTTTATTAGTGTTTGCTTAGTTGGAAAGTCAACGACTGGCACAAAGCTCCTGGTCAAAGTGCAGAGTCTTACGTGGGCCTGGTGATCCTCTGCCAGCCTGGGGTTTTCCTGAGTGCTGCAGCCCCCGTGTGTGTCCTGGCTTTGGGCCAGAGTAGGCTGCCCTCCCCTGCCAGGCTGTGCTCCCTGGAGAGCTAGAGGGACAAAGCTGGGCCAGATCCAATACACAGTAGAGGAACCCCAGCTGGCAAACAGAGAAGCGTCTCTCTTTCACTTGTTCTCTTTTTTCTCTTTTACTCTCATTCTGTCTCCCCCCCTTAACTCAGTTCAATTCAGTTTTTACTGTATTACAATTTGTACCTCAAACCTGTCTGTCACACTCCTTGATAAAAAACCAAACTAGAAATGTGCTTTTTATAGCACATTATTGATGTGAAACATTGAATTCAAACAATGAATAAAAATATTTCCCTGACTGTCTTCTGCTGGTGGGACAAATGGGAGGGGAGTGTCAGTGACATCACTTGTGACATCACAAAGGCCACATCCTGCAGTGATGATCTTGTCAGCTCCTCTCAAGGAGCTTAAGTTCATGTTTGAATTTAGACATTTTGTTATCTGTGTAACAGTGCATTTATCAATTAAAATATCTATATTTTGATTATTTTTTCCTATTTACGACAATCTCATGAAAAAATCACTTCTCTTTGTTTCTTTTTAAGTCTGCTTCTTTATCAAGTGTATCTGAGCATTTACAGAAGAAATGTCAGTATATGTTGCCAAATTGTAATGAGTAGTATGGTAAAGAACTGCAGCAACATGGTGCATGTCTTTTAATGCACAACGAGAAGAGCAATGTAGCTGCATGAGGTGCTGTCTCTGCCCCCATGGTGAACCTCCTCCATCGACAATGCGGTGGCCGGTGTGGTGCTCGGCTCAATGCCTCCTTGTGTGGCCTGTGCGAGCTCAACAATATTTTGGCTAATGAAGAAGTACCCCCATGCCAAATGAGCGGGGTACCCTGCATGCCAGCCCCACCCCCTCGCTGCCACCCACCGCGCCCCCTGATGGGGGCCTCTGTGTTGCGGTGAGGCTCGTAAAGTCAGGGTGGGGTCCCCCTCTTTATCAGGGATTCGGGCCGCTGATGGCTGAAATGTGTGGTCCCTCCGCAATGCCTCTAATTACCCCACTTTCCTCCTGTCTTTTAATGAACCAACTGCACCAATACCACACACAGATTCACATACATATATACACACATACGCTTACATATAAGCACACTCAGGGCATGTATACTCTCTCACACACACACGTACACACACAGGAACACAGGTGTACATACGCGCATATGCACACAGGTACACATACTCATACATGCAAATACAGACACATTCACAATCAAATACACATATACATACGTACGCATACACACACATATGCATACATACTCATGTACACATGCACACATACTTACACACATGTCTGGCTGCACTTCTCCTTTCTCTTAATGAAACAACATTACCAATACCACACACATGCACACATGCATGCACATAAAACATGTGTGTCTGTCTGTCTCTGTCTTTGGGCCAGCAGTGTGGTATAATGGTAAGGATCAGGGCTCATAAACCAAAGATTTTCTGTTTGATTCCCTGTGGGGCAATGCTGGTGTGCCTGTGGGAAAGGTACCTAACCCGAATTAATATCCAGCTGTATAAAAGGATAGCTTAAAAAAATCAAGCTTAATAGAAGTTTCTTTGGATAAGAGTGTGTGCTAAGAAACTGTAGTGTAAATTCTGTCATAAATTTCTGCTTTTTTTTAATATACCAGGAAGGCAGCCAAGAAATGAATACCACACACACAAGCCCACATATAGGAGCATGTGAACCCACACACACACTCAACACTAAAAGTAGTTACAGTCAAAGAGAAAGAGACTTGCATACTAAACTCACTAAACCCACAGTTACAGTGAGAGAGACACACAAACACAATCACTCACTAAATGCACACTTACAGTCAGAGAGACACATGAGCACACACTCACTAAATGCACAGTTACAGTCAGAGAGACACAGTACAGACAGACACATATAGATTTACAGTTAGAGAAAGACAGACGTGTACAGTACAGGCAGACACATATAGATATATAGTTACAGTTAGAGAAAGACAGACATACAGTACAGGCAGACAGATATAGATATACAGTTACAGTTAGAGAAAGACAGACGTACAGTACAGGCAGACACGTATAGATATACAGTTACAGTTAAAGACACGTGTACAGTACAGGCAGACACGTATAGATATACAGTTACAGTTAGAGAAAGACAGACGTACAGTACAGGCAGACACGTATAGATATACAGTTACAGTTAAAGACAGACATGTACAGTACAGGCAGACACGTATAGATATACAGTTACAGTTAGAGAAAGACAGGTATGCTGTAAAATGGGGGAAAGGCATGCTGAGGGAGTTTGCATTCCTTCAGGTTTTTTGCTTAGTGTTCATGTGTGTGGCCCACACAAAATGTTTTTTGTACCTTCAGTTAACTCTTTCCTTACTTTGACTTGTTTCACTGTTTCTCTCTGTCACAGTCACTCTCTCTCTCTCTCTGTCTGCGTCTCTCCTTCCCCTCCTGTTGTGATACAGACACTGGTCAGCTGCAGCATGCTGAAGTGATTTTCACAATCCTGCTCCTTGTTTGTCTTTCACCAGCCCGGCCTCTGTGTGGGTGTGGGTGTGTGTGCATGTACGTCTCTATGCCTGCGCGAGTATGTGTGTGTGTACACATCTGTGTGTGTGTGCGTGTGTGTGTGCGTGTGCGTGTCGAGAGAGCGGGGTGTGACTTTGTGAACTGAGGTGACGCCCCCGCGAGCCTGCCCCCACCTATACTGCACAGTCCCTGCTCTCCACCTGCCTCCAGTCTGGGACCTGCAGAGTGGCACGCTAGCACGCTCACATCCCAAACTGATTTACTGGCTGTGTGTTCGCTCACTCTGTGAGGCACCCACTCTTGAGGCAGCGAGATGCTACCGTCTTAGGCAGAGTGATTTCTGCTCTAAATATAGTAGCAATCATCGTCTTACCAGGAGTTCCAAGCACAAACACAGTCTTCCTGGTTTCCTATTTATACCCAAGGAAAATTAACCTAACATTCAGCTGCAAGATCAATCACACTAACTCATACAAAAACACTTGGCCGAAAGAGCAGCCCTCGAGCATTTAGTTTATTAAATCAGAGTACCTGGCTCACGTTTGACGACTGATAGTTAGGAGCTGACAGATAAAAATGAAAAGCACTGCTGTACATCTGTCTCTCCCTCTTTAATCTTTCAGCGAATACAGGAGGCATTATCTGAGATCCTCCTGTCAACTAGAGGTGTGTGTTTAGTCTGGAGTAGGTATTGTGTAGAGGAGTGTTTCAGAGGAAAGTGTGTTTCAAAGAAGAGTAAACTGTGCAGATGAGTATGTCAGAGTGTGCACTGTGTAGGGGAGTGTTTCAGAGGAGAGTGTGCACTGTGTAGGGGAGTGTTTCTGAGAACAGTGTGCACTGTGTAGGTGAGTATCTCAGAGTGGAGTGTGTACTGTGTAACTGAGTGTCTCAGAGGAGAGTGTGCACTGTGTAGGGGAGTGTTTCAGAGGAGAGTGTGCACTGTGTAGGGGAGTGTTTCAGAGGAGAGTGTATACTGTATATACGATTGCTTTAGTGCAGGGTATGTTCTGACGCAGGTGTATGTTTAACAGTGCAGTGCAGTCAACATTATCTGGTGGATGAAGAGGAACAGTAAAGTCACTGTCTTAAGGTTGGATGTGACAGTAAAATTACATCGTGCCCCCTTGTGGATGGGAGGGTACCTGAGAGGAAAGCTGGTGCAGCTGCTGGATTTGACTGGTTGAATTTGAAAGGGGTAAAATGGCTCCCCGTCTCTGTCCCAATGGTGCCGTCTCAGCGATTTTGAGGTTGGTAACCAGGAAGAATGATTGACAGGATGGTGATGCTGCGTGTGTGTGTGTGTGTGTGTGTGTGTGTGTGTGTGTGTGTGTGTGTGTGCGTGTGTGTGTGTGCGTGTGTGTGCGTGTGTGCGCGTGTGTGTGTGTGTATGTATGTGTGTGCG
The DNA here is from genome assembly GCF_013368585.1 of Megalops cyprinoides. Lineage (NCBI taxonomy): Eukaryota > Metazoa > Chordata > Actinopteri > Elopiformes > Megalopidae > Megalops > Megalops cyprinoides. Next base: position 30,657,742 of record NC_050598.1, on the reverse strand, counting down.
TGCGCGCGCGTGTGTGTAATCAGTCCTTCTCCTTTGTTTTAGTGCCACTCGTTTCATCCTCTTCCTCTCTCCCTCTGTTTGTAATCGTGTTTGACACGCAGCTATTTTTACACTGGCAGCTCCCTGAACTGGCTCAGACCATCTGGGTTCACTGAGTGTGTGACTCATTCTGTCTATTGGCTTACCTCTACTGTCTGTGTCCAAAAAAAGACCAGACACACACGCTCACACACAGTCACTCCTAACATCATACCGTAGTACCTTGTTTTCCACATCTTCTTTTCCTTTGTGTGTATTTTGGTGTTTCTTTTCTTAGAGTCTGGGGCCTTGGAGGTTTGCCGTGTGGTAGTGGACCAGTGCATGTGCTTTGTGTTTGTGCTCAGATTGGCCCCTCTCACCCTTTACTCCACCCCCTCCCATCTCGGCCTGTGAGAGCACCCCCTGCCAGCTATCAAAGCAGTGACCAGATGACCCTGGCCTCCCCCACATAATGCCATATTCAGTAAATATAGTAGCCCTTTTGTATCAACTCTAAGAGATTCCAGATGCTCCAGCAGTTGCCCATGTATTTTGTTTGTGTGTGTGTGTGTGTGCGCGTGCGTGCACATGGGCTTGTGTATGTGTGGGTGAACAACTGCACGTGTATGTCTGATGGTTTTGTACTTTTCTGGAAGGATTGCAGATTGGCCTGTTCAGCTGATGGTTGAATGAAATTTCATTTTAAAAAACTCTGCTGACTCAGAAGATCTGGTATGTTTAATAGGGTCTGTGTGTTCTCATCTCTGGGGATCAGGGTGTGCTGCAGATCTGCAGCGTTTAGTATGGTCTGCATGCTCTCCGGGCAGGGGGTGTTGTCAGTGGCCAGCGAGTCCCTGCTTGAACAAAGAGAATTCCATCTGCGGAGTATGTGTGTGTTTTTTCCTTTTTGTGGTTGTCTTTGGTTCAGTTTCTCTTCTGTCTTTACGTACAGCCTTGTGTGGGACTCCCTTTGCCTGCCTTTGTAACTGAGAAACATGTAGCAAGATGGAAGCAGCTAGCAGCAGCTAAATATTGCTGCTGTGTATCTTTACTTAGTTACAGCCATTGTTCATAAACATTTTGAAAAAGCCAGATGTATTATTTGGTTGTATTTTAGCTTTTACCGTTTTTCATAGTAGGATAGTTGTCTTCCTCCTGGTAATGTGTCTGTTTGAATGCCTTGTGAACATTAGTCAAACCAACTGCCTACTGTTAATGCGCACAAGGGTCTTTATTGTGATTATCCACATATGCATGCATTTGTTTTTATGCGCTGGCATGGATAAACCACAAACCTAATGTAGAACTAGACAAACAGGAATATCCAGTGTCTCAAGTGGGATTCAAACCTGCAACAGCCTGGTTTCTTGTTCACTCACTCCCGTGCCACACTTCATGCTACTGTCAAAGTTTATGGCCTGTTTTGATTATGTGTGTGGGCTTAGGGAGTAGAGAGGGAAGAAAGAAGCAGACTGATGCAGTGGGGGTAGCCAGAGAGAGAGAGACAGAGGTGGTACTGACATTATGAACAGTTGAATCCTTTAGTACTAGATGCCATTGCGGTCTGCCTCAGTGTGTGTGTCTGTGAACTCATTTGTTCACTTACGGGGCTTTTTAAAGAAGTTATCTGAGGTTTTCTTAATGAGATTACGTGCAGAGCTCAGTTCTGCTGCTGAGTGCGGCAACCCCCAGCGTGCCGGTCTGTCGGGAAGTGTGTCAGTGTGTCATACCTGCCACTCTGAAGGTGTGTCCGTCACTCAGTGTGGTATGTCTCAGTGTGTCATACCTGCCATTGAAGGTATGTCCCTCACTCACTGTGATGTGTGTTAATGTGTCAGTGTATCATACCTACCCTGAAGATTTATCTGTCACTCACTGTGGTGTGTGTCAGTGAGCCCTTGTGTTAAGGAATCTTTCCTACTTAACTCCTGAGAGAAAGTGCAGAGTATGTGCAGTTAGTGGGTCTGTGGGTTAATGTGTGGCACAGTCAGCTGCTCCAGTGTCTCTCACCTCCTGTCTCTCTGCAGGTTCTTCAAAGGCCCATAAATGAATGAATGAATGACCGAGTCACAGCTGACTTTAGCATTGACTCGGGGCAGGACTTGCAGTGTGTGTGTGTTTTGGGGGTGGTGTGGCATGAAGCTGAATGGTGTGTGTTGGAGTTACGTAAGCCGTATCGAGGACTTTGACCTGGACTTGTGTCTCTTTGCCTGTCAGTGTGTGTTAGCGCGTACGTGTGTCTGAGAGGGTGTCCTGAAGCAAGGCTCCCTCATTCCACATTCCACATGCCCACAGTCACATGGTCAAAGTCAAGTAGCACCAAACGGATGTGTTGCCCTGTGTGCCCCCCGGCACAGGCCCACACACATGCTGCCCTGAAAGGTGAATCAGGACTTCTCAGGTCCACTGCTTCCACATTTATTCACTGCATTTTCCCTGCACCTTTTTCATTTTTGTCAGTTTATTGTTTTAACCTCTTTCCCACATCTGCTAGCATTAAAATGTTCAAAACTTCCACATACACATACTGTTTAAATGAATAATTTCCTACAGTTAAACAGTAGGCTAGGCTAGTTAATGAACTTATAATGGCCCTCTCTGGGAGTGAAGCTTTTGTTTTTGGACATGGAGCTGAAATGTCTTATGATTACCCACCCACCTCTCACTGAGGGTGAGCTGTGTGGCACTCAGAAAATGAAAGTGGAGCGCATTTTATCAGTAATTGAATCAGTGCTGAGGAGGTTATGCACCAAGCACAGATGCACATCGCTCATGTTGCCTCATTGTGTAATAACCAGGCCCACATAGCCGTGAAGGCTATTGGATTCCATTCCATAGGCACTTTGTGGAAAAGAAGGGGCCCGAGCCTCTTTAAGTCAGCATCACTAGCCATGGCTCTAAATGCCGTTCAGCATCAACTCCCTCCTCCACACACAGACCCCATAGCTTGGCCTGGGGTCAAAGGGCATATAGCTGAGGTTTAGGGTGAGGGGTACGGCTTTCACATGAAAGCCTAGCTACTGCAGTGTCATGGGGCCACCTTTCGGGGGTCAGAGGTCAACTCACACTGTCATGCCTCTGCATATGCCCAGCGCCAGTATCTTAGCAACCAGGAGCATGTGTATCCTCTTAATCCTGAATTCTTTGCTTCACACGTATTGTGGAGGAGAGACGTGTTCCGTTGGTGCAGGTAAGAACAGCTGGTTCACGCTTACATGTGCTTGTTAGAGGCCTCCTTCTGTTGCTGTGAACTGCAGGTATTAAAGCACTTCCTCTGGAAATGCTGTTAGGGTACTGTCTCTCTGGAAGCGTGGTGTGAGTGCAGTCTGTGTGGAAATAGAATGAGGCAGTCTGTATGGAAGCAGTATGAGAGAGCAGTCTGTGATATCTATTATAGTCTGTTATTTGTGATAATAGTGAACAAACAATAGACTTGCAACTGTATATCATATCAGTTGATCTAATGTCTTTTCTACTGAATGAGCAGCTTTAGCTCAGTAACTAAGGCAGGCTGTCCCTGTCCTCCTGGACAGCTGCTCATCTGCTCCTTGGCTTATTGGCTCTCGTGCTATAGAGTTCCACCGTGCACACTGCCTGTTCTGCAGGTTAATCACATGAGTGCTTCTAGCAGCAAGGTCAATTAAATAATTAACTAACCCGGTTAAGCTGATAAGATCATCATAAGGCAGAAGGGCAGTGGCTGGCTGGCCTCAAATGCATTTCTACACTGTAACCACAGCAGAGCCACAACAGTACCAGGATGATGTGATCCAATCAGAACCCAAAGAAACTGACCTGGAAGTCAAAAGGACACCAGAACGAGTCCCGGCATTTGCTCCTGTCAGCTCTGCCCTGGGCTGCTACCCAGTGCTGTCAGTGTGACATTGCCTCACGTAAGGATTCTTCCATTTAAAAAAACACATGTTTATGGAGAAGCTTTTACGTTACATGCATTTAGAAGATGCTCTTATCCAGAGTGACTGCTGTCACAATACAACATAAGTGTATCCATTCAATTTAAACAACCAACACTCCCAGACCAGTGAGTGTGAGCATAACACTATTCAAGCCCTACTACAAGATAACTTGTGCACTCTGACAAAAGCCAAGTATACTGTAGCCTTATGGCATGAGCTGTGCTACTGGTATGCGGTCTTTACGCTCTGTGTGGATAGTATACTATAGCCTTATGGCATGAGCTGTGCTACTGGTATGCAGTCTTTAGGCTCTGTGTGGATAGTATACTATAGCCTTATGGCATGAGCTGTGCTACTGGTATGCAGTCTTTAGGCTCTGTGTGGATAGTATACTATAGCCTTATGGCATGAGCTGTGCTACTGCTATGCAGTCTTTAGGCTCTGTGTGGATAGTATACTATAGCCTTATGGCATGAGCTGTGCTACTGGTATGCAGTCTTTAGGCTCTGTGTGGATACACATGTATGCTCATGCTCCACGTGCTGCTCTGCCAGGGTATTTGTGTCTGAGTGCTGTGCAGTGTCCATCTGTCCGACTGTCAGTCTACTGCTTTACAGGATGTTAAGAATTCAGTGAAACTAACTTCAAACATGACGTGTAGGAAAGTAGGCGATTCTGAGGTAATATTCGTATGTGAAAATCAGATTCTGAATTTTACAGCAAGGTTACCGTGTTTTCTTTACCGTGTAATTGTTACCGTGTACTGTCCGAGAGCATGTTTCACCAAACTGTAGGTGTGTTCAGATGCAGTTCAGATACAGTGTGACATCATGGGAAATAAACCCAAGGAGCCCCTGTGGCACTGCCTCTAACCTCAGAAATTCTCTGCACCTTTGTGTCAGGATGCAAATTCCCTGCTTCTGTTTTCCGGTAATGAACACACATGATGTGATCAATGCATCCACCAATCCACCAATGCAATCCACCCACAATTTCGTTGCACCCCCACCGTGCAATGACAATAAAGTCTATTCTATTCTATTCTATGCATGTAATGTAACAACATAAATACTGGATCCTCCTGCCTACTGTAAATCCATATCCACAACTAAAGAGGATAACTCTCTCAGGAAAAAAAGAGTGACTGCATGTACATTTCTGTGGACTTGTACATTCTTGCACATGTGCAAGCATGTATGTGTGTGCATGAGTGGTGTGCAAGTGTGAGTGTGCGTGTGTTTGAGTGTGTCCGTGCATTTGTATTTGTGCATATGTGCATGTCCACACATGAGGCACTTTAGTCCAGATATCTACACTTTAAGGCCTACTGTAGCAGGATGTGTTTCTGCATAAGCAGGCTCTCATAAACACAGAGCAGCGCTTTAATGAATATAAATGACATTTCTAAAAATAACCCCTAAACCAGCCCCTGAACCTCCCCCCCTGCGCCGGATCACTCCACCCTGTCATGAAATGCAAGCTGTTCCTGGTGCACATTCCACATGGTGGAGGCCTCTGCGGAATGTACCAACTGTGCACAGGAAAAGGGGGGAGGGGAGTTAGCTGCAAAGAAGGAAACTGCTGAATGTGTAATGGCCTCTTGTGTACACTGTGTATGAATCTTACACGGATGTGTTAGCAGCCTCTGCAGGATGGAGTTTGGTTGTTACCAGCAGGTCTTCCCCTCCGCACCTCACTCCCCAACCCTGGATTAAACACCCCCGCCATGTGAATGTGTGGTCTGACCGGCCTCTAGGCTGTTGTCAGGCAGAACAGGAGAGAGGTGAGAGACCAGCTGTCTTTAGGTAAATAGTTCAAGCTCTTAAAAAAAAAAAGACCCGGAGAATTCCACACTCACAGAAGACATGTCCAGAGGGGGGATTGCAAACCCAGCAAGTTTCAAAGGCAGACTTTAAACTTTTTAAAACAAGACTCTCCCCCACCCACCACCCCCTTCCCTCCTTGGCTGCAGGCTCTGGCAGCCTGTGTGTGTGTGTGTGTGTAGGTTTGGGAAAGCAGAAAGGAACATAGCCACGTGGGAGAGATCTCAGGGATATCTCTGACTCTGGAATCTGTGCTTGCTTAGCTTCTGCTTTTTGTCCGTTTCTGCTGCAGCTGAGAGCAGAGGGAGCATGAGCTCTGAATGTTGCATGAACACATCACATGGTTGCACGAGAATTTAAAGGATTATCTGTGCTCGTCTTTCTGAAAGCATGTCTAGGGCCTCTGTTTTTCCATTTTTTCAAAGGGGCACATTTGGATTATTGAAGTCTTCTTTCAAAATAAGCACCGTGCTGCACTTTCTGTTTTTAATTTTCACCCTTCCTTGTTTGTTGTTTTTGTAACCATCTCCTCCAGTGGGCAACCACTGGAATTATTTTTGATAACATAAAACCTTTGTTAAATAAATAAATACCAAATCAAACAAGTGAAATGGAACAATCATTTCTATTCCAGTAACATTTGCTTAATATTAGAATGTAAGTAATGAACTTGGTATAAAATTATATTGAAAGTCAAGTGTATTTTGGTGAAGTAATATGGTGATTGCACCACTGTGGAGGATGTCTTACTGTACCCTGTACCCAACAGATTACGCAGAGACTCACCTGGGAAGCAGGGCCTGAGGGGCTCAGCTGCAAATAAATGTATACAATACCGGCGATTCAGTCCACAAAACAATATCGGCGATTCAGTCCACAAAAGGATACCGGCGATTCAGTCCACAAAACAATACCGGCGATTCAGTCCACAAAACGATACCGGCGATTCAGTCCACAAAAGGATACCGGCGATTCAGTCCACGAAACGATACCGGCGATTCAGTCCACAAAACAATACCAGCGATTCAGTCCATAAAACGATACCGGCGATTCAGTCCACAAAAGGATACCGGCGATTCAGTCCACAAAACGATACCAGCGATTCAGTCCATAAAACGATACCGGCGATTCAGTCCACAAAAGGATACCGGCGATTCAGTCCACAAAACAATACCAGCGATTCAGTCCATAAAACGATACCGGCGATTCAGTCCATAAAACGGTACCGGCGATTCAGTCCATGAAATGGTGCTGATGATTCAGTCCACGAAATGATACAGACGATTCAGTACACAAAATGACATCAATGATTTGTTCCACAAACCAATACTTACGATTCATTTCACAAAATGACATCAGTGATTTGGTCCACAAAACAATACTGAGGATTTGGTCTAGGACACCAATAATTCAGTACAAAAAATAAGACCTGATGATTCAATACACAAAAGCATACCACCGGTTCAGTCCACAAACAGCAGCTGCTGCAGCGTCTTCTGATGCCAAACAGGAAGTGCCGTCTCCCCCAGCCAAACAATGCCAAACAAAAACTCCGCCCCCTTTAATTTATTGGTTAATGCAGTTCTGCAATGACAAATGTCAAACTAATGTCAAGCCATCTGTAGTGCATTACATTACATGACATTACTGAAAAGTGAAAATTCAGTTTCTCAAAGTCTCCATACATACACACACAAACACACACACACACACACGCGCGCATACCTGTAATCACCAGTTCCATTGGTGATTACAGGTATGCGCATGTTTGTGTGTGTATGTATGTAAGCATGTGTAAGGGTGTGTAAGGGTAGAAAAGGCCCATAAGGTGAGCGTTAGCATGGTCTGCTTAGACCTGCCATCAGGCAGTGCGAAGGACAGCCCCTGGAAGGGTCTTTGCTCATGATGGATGGACTCTGTTGATGAGGGTGCATGTTGCCAGTAGCAAAGATGGCAATGTTGCTAGAATCTGTCACCAAGCACTGAACTTGGATCAGTTGCAGATATTTCCTTGTAATGTTTGGGCTTACATTTGGGGTTGGATGAGATCATCGTGGATCATTTGTGTGGGCAGAATGTTTCTGGAGTACAGAGGGTTGGAAAAAGAGACCTGTCAGTGGCTGTGAAGACCTTTGTTTAGGAAGCAGATGGTTCGTTAAGCAGAAGAGGCCTGAAGGGCAAAAGGGGCAAGCGAAGATGGGAGAAAAAGGCTGTACCTGTGCCTGTGTGTGTGTGCGTGTGTGTGGGTCTGTGTGGGTCTGTGTGCGTTTGTGTGTGTGTGTGTGTGTGTCTGTGTCTGTGTGCGTTTGTGTGGGTCTGTGTGCGTTTGTGTGTATGTGTGTGTGCATGTGTGTGTGTCTGTGTGCGTTTGTGTGTGTGTGTGTGTATGGGTCTGTGTGCGTTTGTGTGTATGTGTGTGTGCATGTGTGTGTGTCTGTGTGTGTGTGTGTGTGTGTGTATGGGTCTGTGTGCGTTTGTGTGTATGTGTGTGTGCATGTGTGTGTGTCTGTGTGCGTTTGTGTGTGTGTGTGTGTATGGGTCTGTGTGCGTTTGTGTGTATGTGTGTGTGCATGTGTGTGTGTCTGTGTGCGTTTGTGTGTGTGTGTGTGTGTGGGTCTGTGTGCGTTTGTGTGTCTTGTGTTTGTGTGTATGTGTGTGTGTGTGCGTGTGTGTGGGTCTGTGTGCGCTTGTGTATGTTTCTATGTGTGCGTGCGTGTGTGTGTACGTATGTGTGTGCCAGTGTGTGTGCGTGCTTGCGTGTGTGTGTGTATTTGTGTGTGTGTGTGTGTGCCTGGGGCAGGGGATGGGTAATAACAGTGGATTACAGTTTGTGTGTTTGTGCTGAGGTTGGAGGAGGGTTAATGATACTGGATCAGTGGATTTAGTGTGTGTGTCTGCGAGTGTGTGTGCATACATACGTGTGCTGAGGCTGGTGCTTGGAGTGTAATGACTTTGGATCAGGGTTTCTGTGTGGGTGTGTTCATGTGTCTGTTCATGAGTGTGTGTGTGTGAGTATGTGTGTGTTTATGTGTGTGTGAGTATGTGTGTGTGTGTGTGTTGTTTATGTGACTGTGTTTGTGTGAGCATGTATGTGTGTGAGCATGGGCAGAAGGAGGTGTAATAACCCAGGCTAACTCAGAAGGAACTGTAATCAGCTCTGCTCCTGGTGGCTCATTATGACTGTACACAGCCACACAGTAACTACCAGTGCTGGGCAGGAGACGAGTCCCCTCAGTCTGTGAAAACAGTCATTCTGCTCACAGCATTCCTCATCTACCCTTTCCTTTATTTGCAATGCAAAGACTGTGACTCTGTGTTCATGTGTGCATGGGTATGTGTGCCGTGTATGTATAATATCTTATAAAGACACATTTTCCTCTGCAAGGTCAGACAGGCAGCTGAGTGGTTGGTTGAAACCGTGATGCATTATGGGAAATGGGGAGGATACCATGACAGAAGTTTTTCAGTTACCATTAAACTCCTCTCTTCCTAAATAAGTACATCACAGGTACAAGTAGGGCTGGGCGATATAGCCGTCACAATATAGCAAACAGCTATTTTTAGTGCATTAACAGCTATCCCCGGTATGTGATGTGAGGTTTCTTCCCGTATTTTTTCCCTTTAGTCATACCTGATGAGGGAGCACACCTCCAGTTTTCCGAGGCCACGTGAAATGCTTCCGGGGGAAAAAACGCCACTCGTATCTATTCAATGCTGATATGACAGCAACAGCACAATGCTGCTTCCATGTGGTAGATAGAAACACATGGCTACAAAGATAAAGAGTGAAAACATATGCTATGTGTTTTTCAAAGCTAATAGGTAAGTTAACCAACATATAGATACAAGTGATATTTTTCTGCCCCAGAAGTATTTCACTGAACTTTGGAGGTGTGCTCCCGCATCAGGTATGACTAAAGGGAAAAAAATACAGGAAAAAACCTAATGCCACATACCGGGGATAGCTGTTATTGTGCTAAAAATAGCTATCCGATATATCGCGACGGCTATATCGTGCAGCCCTGGGTACAAGTAAGATCGTTGAAGAATGAGGTATGGATCTTTGCCTGCTTGTCCTGGAGTCTTCTTGGGGTTTTCATTAGATTATATGTTCAAGTATATTTATGTCAGGCTGTACTCTGAAGGGCCAGAGTTAGACCCCAGCATACGCTGCCGCTGTGTGTATGGTCTAGTGAGCCGAGCGGAATGGGTGTGCGTCGGTGTGTATGGCAGATGACTGTGTGTATCTGTAAAGCTCTGTGTAGCTGTGCTAATAGATTATTGATGCGCTGCTGGGCTGGGCAGCGGGCGCCGGCTGCTAATGGGCTGAGAGTCCCCTGCCGACACCCGATACCCCGGCACCACACACACCTGCTGGGGTCCCAGGAGGAAGCGGCTCTCCGCTCGTGAGAGAGAGGGGGAAGCAGAGGAAGAGGCAGAGAAACGGCATAATGGCCAGCGCTGAGTGCCCCTTCACCTCATCTCTCTCTCAGGCCCTCTCTCTGGGCAGATGGGTGGAGGTATCAGATTTAAATGTCCTCTGACTGTAAATGAAAAGGCCCCACCTTTCCCCCCCTCCCTCCCCTTTCAACCCATCCATCTCTCTCTCTGTCTCTCTCGCTCTCTCAGACCTTCGAAAGACTTTGTTCTCTCAGCAAGGATTGTAGACTGCTTCAAGAGTTCTCACTGCCTGCATGTGCAGTTCAGTGCAGTGTTTGAATCTGCACTTAGTATTATACAGTTCCATGGAATTAGTTGTTGGGGAATTGTTCGTTTCAGTTTGTCCAGGTTTTGATGGCTTAGGCCTAGTTGTCCTCCACTGCTGAAAATCAGCAAGTCATGTACTCAGAGATAATGGAAGATAATTGAAGACGAGATTCACTCTCTCTCTCTAATATGGCTTCCAGTTTGTTTATGATAGCTGCTGCTGTCGTACTTCCCAGGGCAGAATTACTGCTTTAAGGTGGATGTGCTCACATTGGCGGGTTGGTCTGGTTAGACAGGCTCTAGGAATGGTCCTGCAAAACCACACTGTTGCCAAAACCGGTAAGTCAATGAAAAAGCCATTCAGAACATATTTGAGGGGGTGAGTATGTGGGTGCGTGCGTGGTTGCTGCAGGGTGTGTGTGTGCTTGTGTGCGTGTGTGATTGTGTACGTACTTGGCTTGTGACACCACCAAAAGGGGGACGAGGAGGTGGGTTGCTGTGTGTCAGGGCATCTCCGCTGACGGGATACAGTGGAAGCGATGCTCCGACTGAGCCAGGCCTGAACAAAAGCCAAAGACAGGAAACACATCCTTCAGGAGGAGGCACTGTGGCTCTAAGCGCAGGCAGAACCCCGCGGCCCGGGTTTGAAACTGGCTGCGTTTTCTGCCGACAGTGACCGGGAGCACACAGAGGCGGAAAAGACTGGCTTCATTCCTTCAGAGATGGGGTGGGTGGGTTGGCCAGGGTCCCCTTGTCGCCTTGGGTGACGTGCAAGTGTTTCAGAGGAGTGTAGTCACTACGCCCTGTGCTTATATGCAGAGGCTTCCACGGTGAGACTAGCCTAGCGTACAATCGAAGATTGCAAATTTTGTGGAAAAGCATAAAGAGAAGAATGGTACAGACAAAGGGAGAAAGGGGAATATGACAAAAGAGAGAGAGAGAAAGAGAGAAAGAGAGGATGAGTGCAGCACACACTAACCCTGCTGTTTCTCCCGCTCTCAGCACACCTGGCTTTCTCTCACTCGGTCTCGCTCTCTTTGTCTCTCCATCTCCATCCATTTGCTATGGAGATGAACAGCAGCAAAAAAGACTAATGAAATAAAAGAAAAGCGAGTATTTGGAGTGTGAGAGAGAATGGTACCAGTGGGGATATCATTGACTCCAGCATTAATTGAACACAGCTGTAGCTCCTTAAACATTAATTGCCAATTAATCAGACTTACTGTTCCTGGTGGAGTATTTTGGTGTGGAATGAAAAAAATATAGAAATTCCTAATTCATATCCATAATTCATAAGAGCATCATAAGGAAAGTGTGTTTTTGCGCTCTTCCTCCCTCCCCCCCCCCCCTCTCTCTCTCTCGCCTGTTTCCTTCTCTGTGTCCATCTTCCTCTCTGTTGCTCTGTGGGGAAGTGGCCGGGGAAAAGACTACACTCTGTGAAAAAGATGAAAACAGCCCTCGCTTGAAGGAAGCGCTCCCCCACTGCTGTCCCCCCGGAGCCAAGCAGTTCGTGTTCAGAGACGACGTTAGCAGCGTCTGTGTCCGTTTCAATGTATGTCTGATTCATCAAAATGTATCATAGCATTGAGAGTAGAGAGAAAGTGAGGAGTTTTTCCAGAGCAGTGCAGTTTACCTAAACGGCCTCGGTGGCTCTTACTGTGGTGGAGGTTTTTGTATGCCTGCCTGTCCCAGGATAACCCGTACAGCACCTCCACCTGTTGTGAATATTAGTAGTAAGTACATGCATTGTATGAAGCATCGCACTGGAGGCTTTGCAATTGTTTACTTTTTTATATTGAAATATACCCAGATCATTGATTGATCATTTATTATTTGCTTTCATTGATGTGTTGGTGTTTGAGTGCTTGCCTGGTGGGCTACTACAATTCAAGCAGGGGAAGAGAAGAGAGATTAGAAGTGTTTTGAGCAGGAGTAGCAGCTCAGAGGGACACCCAGTCATGTGACGATAGAGTATGGCACTGAAAGGTCAAAGGTCAGAGTGCAGGGCCTTATCTCAGTGCACCCTCTGTTTGGGTCTGTGATGGGCAGGAACCTGATGCTGTACAAATGTGCAAACACACACGCACACACACACACACACACACACACACACACACAACCACACTCACACACACACACACACACACACACACACACACACACACACACACACACACACACACACACAACCACACTCACAATCACACACACGCACACACAACCACACACACACACACTCACAATCACACACACACACACACACACACAACCACACTCACACACACACACACACACACACACACAATCACACACACACACACACAACCACACACGCACACACACACACACACAACCACACACACACACTCACACACAGACACACACACACACACACACACACACACACAATCACACACACAACCACACTCACAATCACACACACACACAATCACACACACACACACACACACACACACACACACACAATCACACACACACAATCACACACACACACACACACACAACCACACACAGAACCACACTCACAATCACACACACACACACACACACAATCACACACACACACACACACACACACACTCACACTCACACTCACACACACAACCACACTCACAATCACACACACACACAATCACACACACACACACACACACACACACACACAATCACACACACACACACACACACAACCACACACAGAACCACACTCACAATCACACACACACACACACACAACCACACTCACAATCACACACACACACACACACACACACAGAACCACACTCACAATCACACACTCTCACACATGCACACACACTCACTCACACATGCGCATGCACACACACACGCTCACACTCACACGCACATGATGAAACAGGAATACACTGAAACCCAGATAGAGGGCAGATATGATATGACCTGGCGTCACGCGTGACTGTAGAGCTCTGGAATCTGTGGCAGTGTATGCTGGCTGTTCTGGAGCAGACTTTGACAAGCCTGTGATTGCTTTGTGTCTGGCACCGTGTTATATAACTGTACTGATTACAGAGTGAGCCATGATAACACCCTGAACTAACTGGCACATATTCTCTCTCTCTCTTTCTCTCTGTCTGCCTCTTTCTCCCTCTGTCTGCCTGTCTGCCTCTGAAATTCAAATTCTATATTTGCATGAAAACTGGTCATGCACATGAATGATAGATAATAAACATTGAATGTCTTCATTTTTTAACTTCCCATCTTGCCCAAAAAACTCTCCCTTTCCCTCTCTCTTTCTCTTCCTCCCTGTCTGTCTCTCTCTATTCCTCCATTTCTGTCTCTCTTCCTTCCTGTCTGTCTCTCTCTGTCTTCTCTCCTTTCTGCCACTCTCTCTTCCTCTCTGTCTGTCTCTCTCTTCCTCCCTGTCTGCCACTCTCTCCTGGCTCTGCTCCATATAATCATTTGTTATTGAAAAAAAAAATGGCACAGCACTGCAGTAGATGGATAAATCAGTGCCATGAAGATTATATAACATACTAGTGATGTCAGTGTGGTGTCCAGAGTTATAACGTGTGTGCGTGTGTTACTACACACACACACACACACACACACACACACACACACACACAGTCACTTCTCTCAGACCTCACTGACACCCTTCTTGCTTGGAGCTCCTGTGGTCATGCCCTGTGATCTGCACTGGCTCTCAGACAGGCAGCTCATTACAGTTTCCATACTGTCACCGGCTCTGAAGCCGGACTGCAGTCAGCACGTGGACGCGACTCTGTGCACATGAGGTGTGCTTTTCTGTAAACGTGAGCAACCACAAACTGTCCTGGGTTCGACTGGAAAAAACACACGGCACAGCACAGCACAGCACAGCACAGCACAGGCGTGCATTGTGAAGCCTGTGTGTGAAGCTGTGTGTGCGCCTGTGTGTGTGAGAGAGAGCGCAGAATAGGTGAGTGAGTTCATGAACAAAGGAAGAGGAAGGTTGGCATATTAAGCACAAAATGTGCCTTTTTTCGTTTTTATGGTCTGTTGTGAAACCCAGCCATGGTTTAAAGCTGGGAGTGATTGTGACACAGACACCAGGATGAGATGTGGAAGAGCCCAACAGTGGTATTGTTCACAATTACTGCTCATTTCATCATCCACACACACATACACACTCACGTGCGTACACACCAACAGATACACGCCCTCACCCTGATCCGTTTAGACACACACGCACACACACACAAACACACATGCACTCATATTCATACACACCAGCAGATTCATGCCCTCACCCTCATGCGCGTGCACACATTGCACTGGCATGCAAACATTCTTACAGGTACACTGGCATGCACACACGTTAATATGTAAATAATGTCATGTGACCATTACATTGTAATTGTGACCACTGCTGTCCACATACCTCACCGCAGTTCACTGACACAACAGAAACTTCTGTTCATTGTCAAAACTCAACACTGAGTGTAAGAATATAACGAACAAAATGCACACAATGAAAGATACAAGCATGTATAAACACACACGCGTGCATAAACACGCGCACATACACACACACGGGCGAGATTTATAATCCCCAGTATCAGTTCATCAGTGTCACCCCCTGTTCCTGAGATGCAGCGAGTCCTAAGGGACAGAGAAAGAGAGATTCCTGCCTCTCCAATCCCATCTGTTTGACAGTCAGGGAGGGAGGGAGGGAGGGAGTAGGGGAATAGCACTGTGGAAACGAGGCTGAGGGAGGAGAGGAGAGGGGGTGACGAGGGAAGGGGGGAGGGGCTGTGTGGAGAGAGCAAAAAAAAGAGCTGTAGCAGACTGGCCTAGAGCGGGGGGTTGGGCTTCTCTCTTTCTCTCTGTGTGCTGTTCCGATCCTTTCTTTGTTTGACTACTGAGTGGAAAAAAGCGAGAGAAAAGAGTGTGTGTGTGTGAGAGTGAGAGAGAGAGAGAGAGAGAGAGAGAGAGGGGGAGAAAGGGAAGAAAGGAAGGAAGAAAGGAAGGCGAGAGGCACACAGTCTCTTGAAAAAAAGAAAGACTTATATTTATTATTTGTGGTGTAGCAATCCTGCAGCCTGTGCGTGTGTTTGCATGAGTGTGTTTGCCAGGTGCTAAATTGTGTGTTTTGCATGCTGTTGTCTGGTAGGGGTTTAATTGAAACCCCGGTTGTGTTTAAAGGGGGAGACGGACACAAAGCTCAACTTGGAGTTCTGTAGCGTTTCACAGCCGCTCTGGAATTACAAATCCTACTCAACCTCTGGCTTATTCTGTCTCCCTGCTAGCACTCCGGCAAGGTAAGACTCCAGCTTTTTATTTTATTTAGGGGGATTTTTTTTATTTTAAACAACCCCCACCCTCCAAAGAAAAAGTTGATCCTCAAAGAAAACAGCTTTGCATTTTGACAAAGGAGTGTTCAGAGAAAGGGTTTAGTGTATATTCCTCTCCCCTCACACATTTTGTTCTGCAAGGATATAAAGTCATCTGTCTGTGAGTCTTGTGCAGGCTGTGGAGGTTATCTTCCAGTCTGCATGCCTGTGTGCAGCAAAGCCTCGGTCTCTATCTCTTTCCTGTGACTTTGCTGAAGACTCGTATTACATGCATGTGGAACATATGTACAGGCTCTTTTTCTGTACGTACTGCTGGTGTCTTCAGATGCAGTTGAGCTTGTGTAGCTGTTGTGTAGGTGTTGGTTGCTGGATCTTGCCTGACAGAAGTTGTTTTCCGTGGGGCTTTTGTTCCAGAAATCCACTCTGGTCAGAAGTTAGGGTCATGGTCGTTTTTCACGGTGCAGCAGAGACAGAAACATAAACAAAGAAGATAATTGTGAGTGACATGAACACCAGGCCACAGTGTGTTATCGCTGTTATAGACTGCTACTGTGCGCTTCGCCCCCGAACTGCCCGTCTCCCTGTTCCTGAGGTCCTGGGGCGACAAATCAGCAGAGAATGGTGTGTGTGTGTGAGAGAGTGCAGTGTTGAGAGTGTAGCATGCTTTGTGTGTGTGTGTGCATGTGAGGCTGTGCACTTTCGTTAATTTTCCACCAGCTGTGTTGTCATCAGTGAGCATTAGTGTGCTTGCCACTGAACTTAACCCAGTGCTTTTTAAAAACAAAACAAACAGAAAGAGACCAGCACTCAGCCAAAGAGCATCGGTGTGGCTGTAAAATGATCCTCTTCATAAGCCCCTCCCCCACTGCCCGCCCGACCCCTCCCTCCCCTCCACACACCTACCGACCAAATCACTGAACCTTAATCCCTCCGGTCTGCTATTCTATTAGACTTGCTTCGACCTGGGACCTTCCTGCAACCCCGATCTCCCCCCTCTCTCTTGCTCTCTCTCCTTCTCCCTAATCACTTAATTCATTAATTCATTAGTACCGGAAGTACATCCTTTTTATTTTTTCATCTGCCTGTGATGCGAGCGTCTTCGACACGCCGACCAACCAATGGCGCTTCACCGTGAGCCAGCTGTGGTTCAGATGGGGTCGACTTCTCATCAGCTGAATTTTTTTACCGCGTCCTTTTAACAGATGGTTATTGTAACCTGCTGCAGCGTTGCTAATGATAGATATTTATGTATATGATGTGTTTTTTGATCATTGTTCTGAATTCTCAGCAATTCTCTTTAGCATCCTTGCAGTATTGTTCATTTCATTGGCAGTGTATTTCAGTGACGTTGAAAGGATAGCCCCCATTGAAACGCGCTGCTCTCAGTTCAGTGCTACATGGTAAGGGATAACCATGAAGACAGCTGAGTGTTTGGGTTTTCCCAGCTCCCTCGTGTCGCTGTGTCTTTTTGGGGCTGGCGTTTGTTTGCGGACGTGCACACACACACAGGGGCTCACGTTGCCCTTCCCCCCTCCCTGAAGGAGCGATTGTGCATTCATTGGAATAGAGGGCTGGGGGTGGGGGACTGATTGAGTGTGGAGCTGGGAGAAGAAAGGGAGACGGGGGAGGGGGGGCAGCGGGTGTGGAGCTGTGGGAGGAGGAGGAGGAGGAGGAATACACAAACAGTGACGGAAGAACAGAGCTCGCTTGTGGTGTGATTGACTCCACTCTGAGTGCAGGCGCTGTCTCAGGGGGTCATTAGGTTCGAGGAGGGTGTGTGTGTGTGTGAGTGTGTGTGCGTGGTGGGGGGGGGGGCTGTGTGGAGAGCTGTGCAGATTGATACTGCCCCCCTCTCCCCAGGCACTGACCCTCGTTCAGTGCTTTTTCCTTTCACTTTAAGGTTGTGCTTAGTGTTAAGGCTGGCAAGCTGATCCTGGAGCAGTTTGTTTTTGCTTTTATGTAAAGGTAGGAGTTAGTGTTCAGGACGATCAGCTGTGAGCACACACAGATGCGCGTAGTTTATGTCAGGTAGGTTTGGTGTTTGTGTGGATTTTTACGGGACAGTGATAAGGAGTTTGCAGGCAGTGCCTGGAAGGTCCCACGCTGGTGTGGAATGTGGGTGCACATGTGGCTTTCATCTGAAAATACAACTGATTGTTTGCTTAAGTAAATGAGTGCTTGTCTGCGCAGAGATGTGTGTTCTTAGCGTATAGGGATAGAGTGTGAAGAGAATGGAATATTCTGCAGGGCTGCAGGGCATTTTGAGGGATGATCTCGCTCTCCTGAGCTGAACCTTAAAAGCCACAATCACAGCAACTGTCGCCTGTTTTCGTACAACAGGCACACTACTGCAGATGTGTCCAGGGATTTTTCTGAACCTGTGTGCAAATCACATCCATACATTGCAGACATCATGAGCAGACGTGTGTTTACAGTTACAACGAGAGATCAAACACACTGCCTGGTTGACTGCACAGTGTATGTCATGTGATCTGTGGGTGGTTCTTTCATGGGGGAAACTTAGTGTAAAGCTGTAGGATCTTTTGCATAACATGTCTGTATTGCTGCGTGATACATGATTGTGTGTTTGTGTGTGCAGCCTGGTATGGAGGAGCCAGGTGTGTTTTGACAGCTTTGAGAATGGTGTGCGAGCCCCACTCTCTCAGACGCCTTTCACCTCGATATGCCACATTCCAGCTCCCTCCGAGAGCGCAAAGAGGGAGAGAGGGAGGGAGGGAGGGAGAGAGGTACAGAGGCAGAGAAAGAAGATAAGAAATAGCTGGGCCCCAGGGTTTAAAGGAATTATGGGGTAGTTGTAAAACGGCAGGATCTGGGAAAGAACAGAACGTAAGCAGTAGCTGCAGAACCCCACAGTAACACACCCATGCCATGGCAGTGTGCTCTTTTCGGGGGGGGGGGGGGGTGCTTGCTGTCTGGTTGAGGTGTGTTACCTGCTGTAATGTACTGCTTCACATCGAGTTACACTGAAGTAAGTGGGTGTTGTGGGCTTGAGGGATTGGGGTGACACAGGAGTGTTCCACAGGGGGTTGCCTTGCACTCAGTCCCTAAATCCGCACTGCTGAGGGAGCCGGGGAAAGGGGGTCACCGGCCTCTCTGACCCTGAGCATGTCCTTCTGCTGCTTTAATTGATTAACCTGATTATGTTACAGTAATCAATTAACGTGATTATGTGGCAGCCATCGATTCACGTGATTATGTTACAGTAATCCATTAACGTGATTAGGCCTGCCAGAGCTCGGAGGATGTGAGCTCGTCCCCGTGTCTTGGGGTGGAGCACGGCCCCTTACCCCCCCCCCCCTCCCCTAGAATTCAGTATTCTTACCCTCTTAGCCTCACCCAGACACAGCAGTTACCTCAGAATGTGTGTACATCCACACACACAATTCAAGCTGAGCAGCAGTTACTGTCCTGGAATCTACTCCCATGACATGTGTGCACATCCAGCTGCCAATTAGTGTGAATGCAAGGCCAGAGAGACGGTGAGAAGCCGAAGTTCCATTCAGATTTTGGGTCTGAGTTCTGGGCATGTATTGTATGCCACAAGTCTTTTTCTTTGAGAGAGAGAGTCTTTGTAGCTGTGGTTGTGGGTCCACAGCTGCCAGCTCCAACCCCTCCATAGGTATTTACATTACATGAACACATTAATCTGATCGTTATCAGAAAATCAGTAGGGAGTTTGCATCATGGCATAAAGTTTTGGCAGGATTAGGAGGAGTGGTTCTGAGGACTCATCTCCCAGACTGCATTGTAATCAGACATCAGACGGGGAATGTACCTTGGAACAGAACGAAGTGAGAGATCCACCTGGGTGTTAACTTTCAATCCAAAGACAACGGCAGATTTTTATATGTGAGCGTGATCAGGGGAAGGGTTTCACTGTGTCCCAGCGCTGTGGCGGGCCCTGGAACAGCTCTGCAAGGCCGCTGCAGCAGCGCTCTCCCTGGGGTTCGACCCCATGGCACCAGCTGCAGAGTCGTTCCTGCAGAAAGGCCCTCCCTGAGGCTGGGTCTGAAGTGATGATGTTTGAAATGAGACCGTGCCGTCAGCACAGAGGAGCTCTCCAGTTTGGAGGGTGTTTCCAGTAGGTTTGACCCAGTCGTCCACTGCAACAGTGATCAGGGCTGCAGCCACTCCTGCCTTCGGCTCCCAGTCTGTGCAGCTGCACAGGGTCGGCCCATACGCTCTGCGTTTGGATCAGCTGCACAGGGTCGGCCATACGCTCTGCGTTTGGATCAGCTGCACAGGGTCAGCCCATACACTCTGCGTTTGGATCAGCTGCACAGGGTCGGCCATACGCTCTGCGTTTGGATCAGCTGCACAGGGTCAGCCCATACGCTCTGCGTTTGGATCAGCTGCACTCAGGCTGAACTCAGTTTGGTTCAGTTTGGCTGGTTGTAGGTCAGTTTTGCTTGGTTTTGGGATAAGACCACATATTTGATTCTTCAGGTATTTATCCATGAAATCAATAATCAGTTGCTTGGATCAGTTTATAAATGCTTGTTTATTAATAACATTGATGTTTTAATCCTTATATTCTTTGGAAAGGAGAGCTTTGGTTTTTTAATAAGCTAATTGATTGATATTATTTGTCTTCCTGTTTCATAATGGAGGGTTGAAGCAGGGTGCCAGATTTTAAATATCTGATTTTGAGA
Source organism: Megalops cyprinoides (assembly GCF_013368585.1). NCBI lineage: Eukaryota > Metazoa > Chordata > Actinopteri > Elopiformes > Megalopidae > Megalops > Megalops cyprinoides. The sequence continues at coordinate 30,637,271 of NC_050598.1, read as the reverse complement.
ACGCTTTAAGTTAATTGAAATACACATTGCTATACTGGTTCAGCTCTACTGTCTGAATCGATTTGGCTGAGTGTGCATAGGGAGAATTAGATTTGGAACTGGATGAGTTCAGGGTCTGGTTGGGGTTTGGCCGGGTTCGAGGTCTGGTTGGGGTTCGGTTGGGTTCGAGGTCTGGTTGGGGTTTGGCTGGGTTCGAGGTCTGGTTGGGGTTTGGCTGGGTTCGAGGTCTGTTTGGGGTTTGGCCGGGTTCAGGGTCTGGTTGGGGTTTGGCTGGGTTCGAGGTCTGGTTGGGGTTTGGCTGGGTTCGAGGTCTGGTTGGGGTTTGGCTGGGTTCGTGATCTGGTTGGGGTTTGGCTGGGTCCGGGTCTGGTTGGGGTTTAGCTGGGTTCGAGGTCTGGTTGGGGTTTGGCTGGGTTCGAGGTCTGGTTGGGGTTTGGCTGGGTTTGAGGTCTGGTTGGGGTTTGGCTGGGTTCGAGGTCTGGTTGGGGTTTGGCTGGGTCCGAGGTCTGGTTGGGGTTTAGCTGGGTTCGAGGTCTGGTTGGGGTTTGGCTGGGTTCGAGGTCTGGTTGGGGTTTAGCTGGGTTCGAGGTCTGGTTGGGGTTTGGCTGGGTTCGAGGTCTGGTTGGGGTTTGGCTGGGTTCGAGGTCTGGTTGGGGTTTGAATTCACACTGTTCTATCCTCCTTGTTCTTCCTGCTCTGCGGTGTCAGGATGAACAGCTGTAAGGTGCCCAGCTTTCAGACAGACTCGGCTGTGTGCATGTGAGAATGTGTATGTGAGTGTGTTTGTGGAAGAGAGAGGATGTGTGTGTGTGTGTGTGTGTATGTGCGTGCATGTGGGTGTGGGTGCATGTGTGAGTGTGTTTGTGGGAGAGAGAGGGTGTGTGTGTGTATGTGTGCGCATGTCTGTATTTGTGTGCATGTGTATGTGGGTGTGCGTGTGGGTCCATGTGTGAGTGTCTATGTGTATGTGTGTGTGTGGGTGTATGTGTGCATGTCTTTGTGGGTGTGTGTAGGTGCATGTGTAAGTGTATATGTGTGGGTGTGGGTGTGGGTGTGTGAGAGTGTCTGTGTGTGGGTGTGTGTAAGTGTATATGTGTGGGTGTGGGTGTGTGCAGGGGGCAGTGGGTGCACTGTGACCTGTCTGTGTCTGCACTGTTGTGTCTGCCTTCTCTCAGACTCCAGTAACCTGATCCTACTTCTGTTGATTTGAGAGGAGACTATTTGCCTGGTGACCCTGGGACCCCTATTCTTTCTCTCTCTCCTTCCGTCTGTCTACATGTCCCTCCTTCTCCTGCCCAACACCCCCCACCCCATACACTCCCTGACTGACATCTTCTCCGGACTCTTATCAGTATCCATTTCAGCTTGGAGTCAAAGTCAATGTTGATGTTAACAATTGATTTTTTGTTTCCTTTGTATTGGTTATATAAGATGTCTGGAGCCTTAATCCAGCATTAACTCCTGTTGTGTCAAAGAACCTCTGTCACTGTCTGCCTACTTCTCCAGGTACCTGCATATTTGTGCCTGCGTGTGTGTGCGTGCGTGCGTGCGTGTGTGTGTGCGCACGTGTGTGTGTGCGTGCGTGCGTGTGTGTGTGCGCACGTGTGTGTGTGTGTGTGCGCGCGTGTGTGTGTGCACGCATATGAATCTGTGTGAGTATCTTGTGCAGCTTGCATGGTATAGAGCAGAACTGACTCTACAACATTAGAAATACCTATGTGTGTCGTGTGTGTTTTGTGCATGTGTGGGTGTGTCTGTGTGTGAGTGTGTGCAGAACAGAGTGGAGACATAGGCACACACACACACACACACACACACACACACACACACACACACTGGGCTGGCAGACAGTGTGAGTGCTGTGTTTGAGCGGCCTGCCATTCCCCTCCCCGACTCACCCCTCCTTCACTCTCCACAGGAACAGGAGGAAATGGGCCTTTCATGTGAATGAGTGGTGTGTGTGTTTGTGTGCGGGTTTATGTATGTTTTTGTGTTCATAAGGCTGTATACATTATTGTGTGTGTATGACTTTGTGTGTGTCTGTCTGTGTGTGTGTTCGTGTGTGCAGTAGAGTATATTAAGGAAAAATGCTGTGTGTTTGCAAGCTGCTGACCTGCTGTTAATGTAGTGCAGTAGTGTAGTACAGTTGTCATATAGTGTAACTGTTGACAATTGTGTAGTTAAATGTTTATAATGTACTGTCATGTAGATATGTGCTGTTTTATTGATTCTTTTTGTACACATAGTGTAACCTTACTGAAACATTCTGTTTAGTATATGTAACGTTGTAGTGTGTTACTGTAACATTGTTGATTTGTAGTATTTGTAGCACAGCATGATGTTGAAATGGGTTTGTAGTGTTGTGTAACTGCAGTGTTCACACTGTAGCGCAGCCTTATTGAAGTACCGCATTTGTGCATTTGTGTCAGTCATCGGCTGAGTGCAGTTTCTGCTCTAATGAGTGTTAAACAGTGCAGCAGTGTGACTCCCCAGCCCCCTCCCCCTGTGCTAACGCTGTGCATCTGTGTCATGTCACTGAGTTCCTCCGTCCTGGAGTAACCCCCTCCCCCTGCTCCTCCCTCTCCCCACCCCCGATCGCACACGCCCGCCCTCTGTTCCTCCGCGAGCTTCTGTGTGTCACTGTCAGAGTATACCACGCACACACAGGCACACACAGGCGCACATGCACACGCATTTCTTCATGTCTCCTTTGCTCCAGGAAAGCAGAAGCACTGTTGCAAACCGGTGACTATTTTGCAAGAGGACTATTACAGTGTCTGTGGCACGTGCGGAACATCACCCTCACTTTCTCTCTCTCTCTCTCTTCTCTTTCTTTCCTCCTGCTTCTCTTTCACTTGCTCTTAAGCCCTCATCTTTCTGTCTCTTTACCTACAGTGTGTCTGTCCCAGAGAAGTCATCTGCAGGGGTCTCTGCATACATGTATGTCAGTGGAGCACTTTATGCTGTTTAATTAATGTTGCGTGTAATTAATGCTGGTGAGCGCGCTCTTGCAGGACCTGGAGACCTGCAATGGACCGGGCTGGGTGCTCCTCGTCTCCACCGTGAGGGTGGAGTAATGCGTGACAGTTTGGAGACGCTCCCTGGGGGGCTGAGTGTGTGTGAGTGAGCTTGTGTAATGTGTGTGTCTCTGAGCAGGTCTGACCCAGCTGCGAAGGCGGGGGAAATGAGGTGGAACTCAATCTGCCCCACACCTGTCTGT